>NC_089506.1:183719262-184019447 GCF_036850995.1 Saccopteryx leptura | reverse complement strand
ATGGTATTTATCCTACTTATGAGGGCTTCATCTTCATGACCTAATTATGTTCCAAAGATCCATCTCCTAATAACATCACATTGGCGATTAGGATCTCAACATACGAATTTTGGAAAGATACAAATGTTTAGTCCATAACAAAGGGATTCTAATACCTTCAAGATGGCTCAAACAGAGTGAAGATTGGCAGTTTAAAATCAGTTTGCCAAATTTTTATCGAGCCTCAAGTAGGCATCTGTTGCTGTATTTGACAATGGGTGTCCATAAGCAGTTAACGAGAAGACTGCCCGTCTTCTGGGGAACTCGCCACAGGCCGGGATGCCGGCACATACTTACATTCCCTCCCACCCCTAGGCACCCTCTCTGCTTTGCACACATACACTCTTCTGGCCCTCCGAGACCCCTCCCCAAATTGTTCAGTAACCATGGAAGTGTGCAGTTAAGTGAGTTATAGAGAAGACACCGATGGAAAGTATGAGGGGGCAAGATGGCTGCCCTTTTGAGTGGTTAAGGATGTCTTTGAGCAGAGATGGAATTTGAACCAGACCGTAGAGCAGGGGTCCCCAAACTACGGCCCGCGGGACGCATGCGGCCCCCTGAGGCCATTTATCCGGCCCCCGCCGCACACCCGGAAGGGGCACCTCTTTCATTGGTGGTCAGTGAGAGGAGCATAGTTCCCATTGAAATACTGGTCAGTTTGTTGATTTAAATTTACTTGTTCTCTATTTTAAATATTGTATTCGTTCCCATTTTGTTTTTTTACTTTAAAATAAGATATGTGTAGTGTGCATAGGGATTTGTTCATAGATTTTTATAGTCCGGCCCTCTAACGGTCTGAGGGACAGTGAACTGAGGGACTTTTTACACAGGGTCCCCTGTGTAAAAAGTTTGGGGACCCCTGTCGTAGAGGGTGGGTATGATTTGTGTAGGCATAAAGGAGTGTGTGTGGGTGTATATCAGAGCAAAGAAACGACTTAAATAAGGTCTGAGAGTCCAGAATTGAGACAGTGAGGATGAGGTGGGATTCCTGGGGAGACGTATGTGGGGGAGGTTTGTGTTGAAGAAGAGAAATGGGGGAGGTTGTAACAGGAAGGGAGGAACAGATTGTGGAAAGCTTTTAATTCTAGGTGGAGGAAGTTGAATTTGATCCTGTGAGTAGTGGGGAGCTTTGGGACAGATGGGTAACATAATCAATCTGAAAAACCGGTAAATCAATAAAATGCATTTATAAGGGGCTCCTATGTGTAAGGGGCAGTATTGGGTTGGGCACTGGGGATAGAGAGATGAAAGTATCACCCACCCAGGACAGAAACTGGCGACCACTCAAGTTTGAGGGATAGAGGAGAGAAGCTAGAAAAGAAGACAGAAAATAAAGATCTAAGGGGAAGATCAGTCAAGAGTCTGATCCCAAGCCCTGGCCGGTTGGCTCAGCGGTAGAGCGTCGGCCTGGCGTGCGGGGGACCCGGGTTCGATTCCTGGCCAGGGCACACAGGAGAAGCGCCCATTTGCTTCTCCACCCCTCCCCCTCTCCTTCCTCTCTGTCTCTCTCTTCCCCTCCCTCAGCTGAGGCTCCATTGGAGCAAAGATGGCCCGGGCGCTGGGGATGGCTCCTTGGCCTCTGCCCCAGGCGCTAGAGTGGCTCTGGTCGCGGCACAGCGACCCCCCAGAGGGGCAGAGCATCGCCCCCTGGTGGGCAGAGCGTCGCCCCTGGTGGGCGTGCCGGGTGGATCCTGGTCAGGCGCATGCAGGAGTCTGTCTGACTGTCTCTCCCTGTTTCCAGCTTCAGAAAAATACAAAAAAAAAAAAAAAGAGTCTGATCCCAGAAGCTAGCGGTGGGGAGTTCAGGAGAGCCTGGCTTTCACTGTTAGAAGTTGCACTAAGATCCTAACAGGGAAGGATGAGATTTCTGAAATCGGTTTTGTCAGGTGAAAGGATATAGATGGTTTTGGTAGGCAGAGCCCCGGTGGAGCAAGGTGAGGGAGTAGAAGCCAGCAGCATACAATGGGTTGAAGAGTAGAAGGAAGTCGAGGATGTGAACTTGCTGAGTGAAGACCATGCTTTCTGAATATACGATGGTGAAGGAAAAGCGGTAGTAAGTGTAGTGGTCGCTGGAGAGGACAATATGCTTAGGGCAATAGACTATTGTTGTTAGAATAAAGGGAAACCATAGTGTGTTTTACATTAGTGGCAAAGAACTGAGGAGAGGCACAGTTTAATTAAACAGCCAGGAAAATAACCAGTGGAACAAGTTGTTTTATCAGTGGGGGTTTAGGAAGATGGATCTGGCTACAGAATGCAGATTAGACTGAAGTTTGCAAAGTGACTGGAGGTCAGAAAACCATTTGGGGAGTTGTTGTGGGTAGCAGGGATGTCCGACACCTGCAGCCTGAACATTAATCAAAGGGGTAAAGATAGTTATCAGCAAGGCTTTAGGAAAAAATAACAGGATTTGGTATGGATTAAAGACTGAGGAGTAAATGACATCCAGGAAATCCTCAAGTCTGGCTGGGTTGACCTGGTGCATTTAACATCCTGGGGCCATTTCTGCTGCATTCTCTAAATCAGTGCAGACTCATTACGACACCCTTGCCTGGGCCTCTGACAGTGACCTCAAAGAAACACCAGACTTTCAGTTTCTCTTTGAACTGTGTCCTTTCGTATTAGGATGGTATTATGTGATCTTCCAAAACTAATTGCTCTGATTACTGTGCATGTCCTCTGTCATCTTTCTTCCCATGAGTGTGCGGCCACTGAAAATAGGCTGAATCATTAAGGGGAAAAAGAGATACAGAGGCCACATCCACAGGGACTGTACAACCTGTCCGGATAAGAATCCCGAGCCACCGCACAGCATACCTGATCTCATCATCGTTTTGTGGTGGTTTGCTTCCTTTTGCCCCTGCTCCAGACTTACTTTTGAAACATTTTAGTGACCTTGAACATGAGAGGAAATGGTGATGCCACTTCTCAAGGGACATGTGTTTAAGGTGGACTGGTTCATGAAAGAGAATCATCGGTCAGAGGTCCTCAAAGCTTAACCTTCATCTTTTTTTAAAGAGAGAAGCTGCGTCCTTGCATGCAGACAGAAAACTCTCTTAGCCTCCTCTCCTCTTCCACTGTTTTTCTGCATCACGAATATTTTTTATTTACTTTTTATCTTTGGGGTTTTGTGATGTGGACATACCATCTGTAATTCAGTAGCCTGGGAACTCTTTTCTCTTTTCTTTCCCTTTCCTTTCGCTTCCCTCCCCTTCCCCTTCCCCTTCCCCTTCCCCTTCCCCTTCCCCTTCCCCTTCCCCTTCTCCTTCCTTTCCTCCCTCCCTCCCTTCCTTCCTTCCTTCTTTCCTTCCTTCCTCCCTTCCTTTTCACTTTTCTCTATATTTTTCCTGCTACCTCACTAATTTCTGTCAATGTATTGTAAGAAAGAGCAAAAATGTTGAATTTATGTACACAAAATACAAATTCAACTGTTGCTCATGAGTTTGGTGCTTGTTTGAGATATCTTTGTTTCTATAGCAGAATGTGAATGTTAGATGTAGTTTGATGGCAATAGTAATTTTTCCTCCTTTCTGTGTGATTCTTTCTGTAAGTTGAAGAGGGGGTTTGGGGGAAAAATTATGCAGTTAATCCCTTCCTCTGCCCCTTGCTCCCCAGCCACTCATGGGAGTCATTCCGGCTATCCCGAGAGGAACTGGGACAAGCTGTTTGCTGTGACTGGGTAGAGACAGGGCACATGGGAAGCTGGAGATGTGGGAGAAGGAGGCTGAATGCCTAGAGCCCAAGCTGGGGTAACAACATGGCACCCTGAGTGGGCTGTGACAGATCACAGTCGGGGGTGGGCTTGGTTGTGTGCCCAGGAGTTGAGCAGAATTGAAGAAGACCAGTTTTAGTTGGTGGTCAGTCTTCATATGAGTGGAAACTTTGCTCTATTTGGTCTAAGTCACCTCGTTTGTAGTCAGTCCAGAAGTCATTTAAGGGCTTGACTTGGGCTTCTAAGGTGAGCTCGCTTGTTCTTTGGAAGCCCAGTGAAGATGCTTTCTAGTAATGTCCGAGGAACTACTGTTGGACCTATATGAGCCCTGGGTCCTTTGTGCAGGGGTGGAAAAGGACTTCAGAGACTACATTTAGATGAAGATTATTTCAGTCCTTATCTATAGGAGCAGTTACCATAGTTACATATGGAATATACATAAAAGTGTGAGACTTGACCACTCTGGACCTACTCCTACAATGTCTTCTTTTCCTTTTGTTCTGAGTTAGTTTTATGCAGCACAATTGGCTCGTTTTTTTTTTCTGACAGAATTGCTGTTCTTTCCATCTTATTTCTGTCTTTGCTTCTTCCTTTGATATTTATATTCACATGCACATGCGCATGCACACACATACACATACATACTATCTCTGATTAACTTTTTTAAAAAGTGGACTACGTTCTTATTTGCTAAACTATTTATATTATGTAAACTATATTATGTAAAAAACATGTTTTTGGTGAATTGCTGTACGCAGAGCTCTCTTTTAGGTATTTATTTCAATATTTCTCACCATGGAAGCAGTCAGACGGAAAAAGCTAAGGCATACAGATGAGGGCGCCTTACCTGTATTTCAGAATTTGCATATGCGAATGTCTAAATATAATAACTTTGGGATATATTTGATTTCGTGAAATAAATAATCCTTGTTTCCATATATTAGCACAGAAAGATGCTTTATCTAAAATTGATGTAATCAACTAAAGGGGAGATGATATTTTCAAATAACAGCATAGATAAGGGCCTAATATCCAAAATATACAAAGAACTCACAAAACTCAACAACAAACAAACAAACAATCCAATAAAAAAATGGGAAGAGGACATGAACAGACACTTCTCCCAGGAAGAAATACAAATGGCCAACAGATATATAAAAAATATGCTCATCTTCATTAGCTATTAGAGAAATGCAAATCAAAACTACAATGAGATACCACCTCACACCTGTTGGATTAGTTATTATTAACAAGACAGGTAATAACAAGTGTTGGAGAGGCTGTGGAGAAAAAGGAACCCTCATTCACTGTTGGTGGGAATGTAAAGTAGTACAACCATTATGGAAGAAAATATGGTGGTTCCTCAAAAAATTAAGAATAAAACTACCATATGACCCAGCAATCCCTCTACTGGGTATCTACCCCCAAAACTCAAACACACTGGTACGTAAAGACACATGTAGCCCCATGTTCATTGCAGCATTATTCACAGTGGCCAAGACATGGAAACAACCAAAAAGCCCTTCAATAGATGATTGGATAAAGAAGATGTGGTACATATATACTATGGAATACTACTCATCCACAAGAAATGATGACATAGGATTATGTACAACAACATGGATGGACCTTGATAACATACTGAGTGAAAAAAGTAAATCAGAAAAAACTAAGAACTATATGATTCCATACATAAGTGAGACACAAAAATGAGACTCAAGGACATAGACAAGAGTGTGGTGGTTATGGGGGGGAGGGGGGGAGGAAAAAGAGGGAGGGGGGAGGGAGGGGAGGGGCACAAAGAAAACCAGATAGAAGGTGATGGAGGACTATATGACTTTGGGTGATGGATATGCAACATAATCAAATGTCAAAATAACCTGGAGATGTTTTCTCTGAACCTGTGTACCCTGATTGATCAATGTCACCCCATTAAAATTAATAATAAAAAAATTGATGTAAAATTGTCCTCTCTTACTGTAGTATGTCTAATCTTAGTCTCAAATGTGTGAGACTTGGATGTTTGAAGAATTATGGCAAGACAATAAAAGTGGCTCTTACTGAGAGGATGTAATTCAATAATTTTGAAAGATGTAAAAGAAGTTTGAAAAATATGTAGCTAGATTTTTATGTTGACTTTAGGTGAAAGTTGAAATTACTTTTCTATTATAATTTTTTGAGTGGGGGCATATAGAAAAGAATAATTAGCCTGACCAGGTGGTGACACAGTGGATAGAGCATCAGACTGGGACGCAGAGGACCCAAGGTCAAAATCCCGAGGTTGCCAGCTTGAGTACGTCCTGGGTTTATCTGGTTTGAGCAAACCTCACCAGCTTGAACTCAAGGTCGCTGGCTTGAACAAGGGGTCACTCGGTCTGCTGTAGCCCCCCATCAAGGCATATATGAGAAAGCAATCAATGAATAACTAAGGTGCTGCAACGAAGAATTTAAGCTTCTCATCTCTCTCCCTTCCTGTCTGTCTGTACCTATCTTTCCCTCTCTCTGTCTCTGTCACACACAAAAAAGAACAATTAAAAAACATTGAGTTAATTCTTCAGAAAATTTCTTCTTTTCTTTGAAATTCTAAGCAGACAATTTTTTCCCAAAGCATTAAATACTAGCTTCTTTTAATTTATTTTATTTTTTATTTATTCATTTTAGAGAGGAGGGGGGAGAGAGAGAGAGAGAGAGAGAAGAGGGAGGAGCAGGAAGCATCAACTCCCATATATGCCTTGACCAGGCAAGCCAGGGTATTGAACCGGCAACCTCAGTGTTTCCAGGTTGATACTTTATCCACTGCGCCACCACAGGTCAGGCACTAGCTTCTTTTAGAAGATTATGTTCCATCAGCAAGTGCCGAATGATTCAGGGAAAATGATTTTTTCAAGAACATAATTATAGGTATGAGAGAAGTTGAAAAAGTGTATACTGTCTCTTAATATATATATATATATATATATATATATATATATATATATATATATGTATATATATGTGTGCATATATATATTGCAAGAATAACCATGATTAAAAGCCCCCACAAAGTATCCAAAGAACACAAACGATAAGAACACTAGTAAATATGTTAATTTATTTTATGTTCCCGGTATGAGGGTAATGGAGCTGCTATGATTGACAGTGATTGTGTGATATCACTAAAATTCATTATCTGTGGGCCGTTTCTCTACTGCAGATAGATTTACTCTGAGCTGACCCTGTGTATCCTGTGTAGGCAGGCATATGGGAAAATGTAGCTGCAATTTAGGAAGGGAAATGGCTTGGGATGATAGCCCAGCTGGAAGTAAGGATGTTCCTGTATTGAAGAGTAGTGCAGTTAAAAGGATTTAGCCACCAGATTATCAAGGTCCTGGAGGGCTTAATTATTGGCCTCAAGATTTCTTCAGCAGCAGTGAATTAAATGGGAGGGATGATGTAATAATCACAACCCCTTGAATCAGGTAGATTGGAATTGTATGAGTCTGGAGTGAGGCCATTCAAGATCCAGTATTTAGGATAGAAATGCAGTGAGGTGGTGAGAGCTCTGAGTCAGGGGCCGTGGGTAAAGGGCGGACAGGAACTACTGCAACATTTGCTTCTGATGGCTACTGGTCTTGTAGTTCTAGGTTATTTCTCTGGGAAGCTGACGTTTTATTGTAAATTTCAATCAACTTGACATCTAGGGTCTTAGTATTCAAGTTATTGCATTTGTTAGACAATTCTAAAAGTATATTGTTAGCTACACCTATGTTACAGGTTAAAATTATTTTTTGTAGCCTTGAGGCAGCATGATGGAAAGGAAGGAGCTTTGTTTTGGGCTTGGAGTCAGATGCTGTGATTTCCAGATCTGGACTTGCTACTTCAAACTCTCTGAACTGGGGCGAATCATCCAGCCCCTCTATGCCCTAGTTATTTTGTTTGTAAATGGCAATGTTGCCATGGCTGCTACTTCTTCAAGGAAGAGGCTCTGATCATTGAGATGCTGTTCTTGAAGAGTTTTATAATAGTAACAATAATAAGAAAAAGGAAGATTTCTCTCTTCTCATTTTCCTTTACAATTTTGTATTTGTCCTTTCATCCTTGTTTTAGTGGTTTTGATGATTTGTGTCATTTGATGAAAATGTGTCATTGATCTAAGCCATCTTAATTCCCTTTTTTGGAAGTATACGTAATACATTTTAAAATGAACTACTGTTTTATTATCTAGCTCTTAGATGTTCTAAAGTCTGTAATTTTAGCTCCTAGAAATATTCATAACAAAATGTTTCTCTAATTGATGCTTTAATAACATTGGTAAGTTTGACTTAACAGCTATAGTTTGCCCTAAACTTTAAAAGGTATTTAGAGTTTAACTCATATACACTATATGCTATCATGGGAAAAAGAAAGAAATGACATCACTCACGTGGTTTGGTAAGGAATGGGGAACACATACTTTTTTTTTTTTTTTTTTTTTTACAGAGACAGAGAGAGAGTCAGAGAGAGGGATAGACAGACAGGAACTGAGAGAGATGAGAAGCATCAATCATTAGTTTTTCGTTGCGCATTGCGACACGTTAGTTGTTCATTGATTGCTTTCTCATATGTGCCTTGACCGCGGGCCTTTAGCAGACCAAGTAACCCCTTGCTCGAGCCAGCAACCTTGGGTCCAAGCTGGTGAGCTTTTTTGGCTCAAGCTGGTGACCTCAGGGTCTCGAACCTGGGTCCTTGGCATCCCAGTTCGACGCTCTATCCACTGCGCCACCGCCTGGTCAGGCAACACATACATTTTGTAATTGCTTCCTTCTACACTTTTGTGATGGATAGAGCACTTAGTATTTGATCTGGATCATGTGAAGGAAAACTCTAATTTGAAAGATCTGGCTGGTTCTTTCTCTGATATGGATGGAAATCTAGGACTGAGTTATTTAGAAAAACATGACAGTGGCTTTTTTGGGTTCTGAAACTCAGGTGCCCTGAACACCTCCACTTCTGCCCTCACTGAAAGAAGGGGCTTGAGAGAAAAGCGCTACTGTGCTCTGTAAATTGCGTTGCTATCCTGTTGGGGGTATGTGTCCCTCACACATGTGGGTATCCCTGGAACTAAGATATGAGGGATCCCTGGAATTAAGGGAAGAGAGATGAAAAGAAGACCATCCATGAAGGTAGCAAGGAAGGCCAGGAACGTGGCCAGTGGGCGAGACCTACAGATAAAAGCAGGGGGAATTCCCATGAATGGAAATAGATAAACGTTAGGATGATGTTGAGATGTTGTTTTGTGCTGTGTTGTAATTTCCTCTCTGTCATTCCCAAACCCTTGGGAGGAATCTGTTAAATTCTACAAACTTTTGTTAGTGGTGCCTTAGGGCAGTGGTCCCCAACCCCCGGGCCGCGGACCAGTACCATTCCGTGGGCCATTTGGTATTGGTCCACAAGGAAAGAATAAATAACTAACATTAATTCTGTTTTATTTATATTTAAGTCTGAACGATGTTTTATTTTTTAAAAATGACCAGATTCCCTCTGTTACATCCGTCTAAGACTCACTCTTGATGCTTGTCTTGGTCATGTGATACATTTATCCATCCCACCCTAAAGGCCGGTCTGTGAAAATATTTTCTGACATTAAACTTGTCCGTGGCCCAAAAAAGGTTGGGGACCACTGCCTTAGGGAGTAAGGAAAGGGGAATTGTTAATTATATTTGAAGGGTGCAGGATTTCCTATGGTTTAGGGGCCAAGACTTGGCTGTTGACTTGGATATTACAAAAAAATGAAAACACAGAAGAGTGAACTAGGGGACACCCAGATTATGCTAGTGTTAGGGAAAATTGTGAAATACTTAGAAATGGGCACAAAGATTACTGGGTGGTGTAGAGGTGTCTTGTTCATAGTAAAGCAAATGGTCCCTGTTCAGTGTGATGCAAATAAATTCTGTCAGGTGGGTGGCATGTAATTGATGCCCCTTCCCCCCAAGATGGTTCTAAATAGTACATTTTATTGCCCTTGTATACTGACCATTCTTGCATCTATTAGCAAATTCATTCCAGCGTTGCCCACCTATGAGTCCTTCAAGCACTTAATTTGAATTGTGTTTGACAACATAATGATTCCTTCATTAATTAATAAGTTAAATGAAATTTTGACATGTATTCATTTTATTTTTGCATGAGAATCATTGCTTATGTTTTAAAAAGTTATCTTTGAACACCGTTTTCCACGGTGCTGATGAGGTCACACCGATCCTTCAAATGACTAAATTCCCAATTCCTTCTTTTCTTTTCTTTTTTTTTTTTTTTATATAATTTTATTTTTTTAATGGGGTGACATCAATAAATCAGGATACATATATTCAAAGATAACAAGTCCAGGTTATCTTGTCGTTCAATTATGTTGCATACCCACCACCCAAAGTCAGATTGTCCTCTGTCACCTTCTATCTTGTTTTCTTTGTGCCCCTCCCCACCCCCTATCCCTCTCCCATTCCCCCCTCCCCCCCCGTAACCACCACACTCTTATCAATGTCTCTTAGTTTCACTATTATGTCCCACCTACGTATGGAATAATACAGTTCCTGTTTTTTTCTGATTTACTTATTTCGCTTCGTATCATGTTATCAAGATCCCACCATTTTGCTGTAAATGTTCCGATGTCATCATTTCTTATGGCTGAGTAGTATTCCATAGTGTATATGTGCCACATCTTCTTTATCCAGTCATCTATTGATGGGCTTTTTGGTTGTTTCCATGTCCTGGCCACTGTGAACAATGCTGCAATAAACATGGGGCTGCATGTGTCTTTACGTATCAATGTTTCTGAGTTTTTGGGATATATACCCAGTAGAGGGATTGCTGGGTCATAAGGTAGTTCTATTTTCAGTTTTTTGAGGAACCACCATACTTTCTTCCATAATGGTTGTACTACTTTACATTCCCACCAACAGTGGATGAGGGTTCCTTTTTCTCCACAGCCTCTCCAACATTTGCTATTACCTGACTTGCTAATAACAGCTAATCGAACAGGTGTGAGGTGGTATCTCATTGCCGTTTTGATTTGCATTTCTCTAATAGCTAAAGAAGATGAGCATCTTTTCATATATCTGTTGGCCATTTGTATTTCTTCCTGGGAGAAGTGTCTATTCATATCCTCTTCCCATTTTTTTATTGGATTGTTTGTTTGTTTGTTGTTGAGTTTTATGAGTTCTTTGTATATTTTGGATATTAGGCCCTTATCTGAGCTGTTGTTTGAAAATATCATTTCCCATTTAGTTGGCTTTCTGTTTATTTTGTTATCAGTTTCTCTTGCTGAGCAAAAACTTCTTAGTCTGATGTAGTCCCATTCATTAATTTTTGCCTTCACTTCTCTTGCCATTGGAGTCAAATTCATAAAATGCTCTTTAAAACCCAGGTCCCTGAGTTGAGTACCTATGTCTTCTTCTATGTACTTAATTGTTTCAGGTCTTATGTTTAGATCTTTGATCCATTTTGAGTTAATTTTTGTACAGGGGGAGAGACTGTAGTCCAGTTTCATTCTTTTGCATGTGGCTTTCCAGTTTTCCCAGCACCATTTATTGAAGAGGTTTCTTTTCTCCATTGTGTGTTGTTGGCCCCTTTATCAAAAATTATTTGACTATATATATGTGGTTTTATTTCTGGACTTTCTATTCTGTTCCATTGGTCTGAGTGTCTATTTTTCTGCCAATACCATGCTGTTTTGATTGTCGTGGCCCTATAATAGAGTTTGAAGTCAGGTATTGAAATGCCCCCAGCTTCATTCTTTTTCTTTAGGATTGCTTTGGCTATTCGGGGTTTTTTATAGTTCCATATAAATCTGATGATTTTTTGCTCTATTTCTTTAAAAAATGTCATTGGAAGTTTGATGGGAATTGCATTAAATTTGTATATTGCTTTGGGTAATATAGCCATCTTGATTATATTTATTCTTCCTAGCCAAGAACAAGGTATATTCTTCCATCTCATTATATCTTTTTCGATTTCCCTTAACAATGGTTTATAGTTTTCATTATATAAGTCCTTTACATTCTTTGTTATGTTTATTCCTAAGTATTTTATTTTTTTTGTTGCAATCGTGAAGGGGATTGTTCTTTTGAGTTCCTTCTCAGTTGTTTCATTGTTGGCATATAGAAAGGCTATTGACTTCTGTATGTTAATTTTGTATCCTACGACCTTACTGTATTGGCTTATTGTTTCTAGTAGTCTTTTTGTGGATTCTTTGGGGTTTTCGATGTATAGTATCATATCATCTGCAAAAAGTGATACCTTTACTTCTTCTTTTCCGATATGGATGCCTTTTATTTCTTTGTCTTGTCTGATTGCTCTGGCTAGAACCTCTAGTACCACATTAAATAAGAGTGGAGAGAGTGGACAACCCTGTCTTTTTCCTGATTTAAGGGGGAAAGCCTTCAGTTTAGTGCCATTTAATATGATGTTAGCTGATGGTTTATCATATATGGCCTTTATCATGTTGAGATATTTTCCTTCTATACCCATTTTGTTGAGAGTCTTAAACATAAAATTGTGTTGTATTTTATCGAAAGCCTTTTCTGCGTCTATTGATAAGATCATGTGGTTTTTGTTCTTTGTTTTGTTGATATGGTGTATTACGTTAACCGTTTTACGTATGTTGAACCATCCTTGAGATTCTGGGATGAATCCCACTTGATCATGATGTATTATTTTTTTAATATGTTGTTGTATTCGATTTGCTAGTATTTTGTTTAGTATTTTAGCATCTGTATTCATTAGAGATATTGGTCTGTAGTTTTCTTTTTTTGTGCCATCCTTGCCTGGTTTTGGTATGAGGGTTATGTTGGCTTCGTAAAATGTGTTTGGAAGTATTGCTTCTTCTTCAATTTTTTGGAAGACTTTGAGTAGAATAGGAACCAAGTCTTCTTTGAATGTTTGATAAAATTCGCTGGTATAGCCGTCAGGGCCTGGACTTTTATTTTTGGGGAGGTTTTTAATGGTTTTTTCTATTTCTTCTCTACTGATAGGTCTGTTTAGGCTTTCTGCTTCTTCTTGACTCAGTCTAGGAAGGTTGTATTTTTCTAGGAATTTATCCATTTCTTCTAGGTTGTTGAATTTAGTGGCATAAAGTTTTTCATAGTATTCTACAATAATTCTTTGTATATCTACGGTGTCCGTGGTGATTTCTCCTCTTTCATTTTGGATTTTGTTTATATGAGTTCTTTCTCTTTTTTCCTTGGTAAGTCTTGCCAAGGGTTTGTCAATTTTGTTGATCTTTTCAAAGAACCAGCTCCTTGTTCTATTAATTTTTTCTATAGTTTTTCTGTTCTCTAATTCATTTATTTCTGCTCTGATTTTTATTATCTCCTTTCTTCGGCTGGTTTTGGGTTGTCTTTGTTCTTCTTTTTCTAGTTCCTTAAGGTGGGAAGTTAAGTGGTTCACTTGGGCTCTCTCTTGTTTGTTCATATATGCCTGAAGTGATATGAACTTCCCTCTTATCACTGCTTTTGCTGCATCCCATAGATTCTGATATGTCGTATTGTCATTTTCATTAGTCTGTATATATCTTTTGATCTCTGCACTTATTTCTTCTTTGACCCATTCATTTTTTAAAAGTATGTTGTTTAGTTTCCACATTTTTGTGGGATTTTTTTCCTCTTTTTTGCAGTTGAATTCTAGTTTCAAGGCTTTATGATCAGAAAATATGCTTGGTACAACTTCAATTTTTCTGAATTTGCTGATGTTGTTTTTGTGGCCCAACATATGGTCAATTCTTGAGAATGATCCATGGACACTGGAGAAAAATGTATACTCAGTTACTTTGGGATGAAATGTCCTGTAGATGTCTATCATATCCAGGTGCTCTAGTGTTTTGTTTAAGGCCACTATGTCTTTGTTGATTCTCTGTTTGGATGACCGATCTAGAGCCGTCAGCGGTGTATTGAGGTCTCCAAGTATGATTGTGTTTTTGTCAGTTTTTGTTTTAAGATCAATAAGTAGCTGTCTTATATATTTTGGTGCTCCTTGGTTTGGTGCATATATATTAAGAATTGTTATGTCTTCTTGATTCAGTGTCCCCTTAGCCATTATGAAATGGCCATTTTTGTCTCTGAGTACTTTTCCTGTCTTGTAGTCAGCATTATCCGATATGAGTATTGCTACACCTGCTTTTTTTTGGATGTTATTTGCTTGGAGTATTGTTTTCCAGCCTTTCACTTTGAATTTGTTTTTATCCTTGTTACTTAGATGAGTTTCCTGTAGGCAGCATACAGTTGGATTTTCTTTTTTGATCCATTCTGCTACTCTGTGCCTTTTTATTGGTGAGTTTAATCCGTTTACATTTAGTGTAATTATTGATACTTGTGGGTTCCCTATTGCCATTTTATATCTTGCTTTCTGTTAGTTTTGTGTCTTGTTTGATCCTTCTCTTTTGTTTTTCTATCTTTTGTTTTTATTTGGTTGTATTCCATACATCTTTCCTCTGTTGCTATCTTTTTTATCTCATGTGCTTCTGTGGTGGTTTTTTCAATGGTGGTTACCTTTGAGTAATGAAAAGGGTCCCTACCCTGTTCATTGT
This sequence comes from Saccopteryx leptura, assembly GCF_036850995.1. Taxonomy (NCBI): domain Eukaryota; kingdom Metazoa; phylum Chordata; class Mammalia; order Chiroptera; family Emballonuridae; genus Saccopteryx; species Saccopteryx leptura. The sequence continues at coordinate 184,005,159 of NC_089506.1, read as the reverse complement.
AGCGAACTATTTTGTGAGTACTTTTGCACTCCATCGTCCTTTGCTACTGTTAATCTCCATCTTCTCCCCCTCTTTCTTTTTGTTGTTGTCACAGTTTAAATTTGGTTTTATTGTGTTCTTCTTGGAGCTTTTACTTGTGGCTCTGTTTTTTTTTGTTCTTTGTATCTGATTGGAGAACCCCCTTTAGTAATTCCTGGAGTGGGGGTTTTCTGATGATAAATTCCCTCATCTTTTCTGTATCTGTGAATGTTTTTATTTCTCCTTCATATTTGAAGGATAGCTTTGATGGGTATAGTATTCGTGGCTGAAAGTTCCTCTCTTTCAGGACTTTAAATATTGGGGTCCATTCTCTTCTAGCTTGTAGAGTTTCTGCTGAGAAATCTGATGATAATCTAATGGGCCTTCCTTTATATGTTGTATTCTTCTTTTCCCTGGCTGCCTTGAGAATTTTTTCTTTGCTGTTGGTTTGTGTCAATTTCATTATGATATGCCTTGGAGTAGGTTTGTTGGGGTTAAGAAAACTTGGAGTTCTGTTTGCTTCTTGAACTTGAGGCTTTAGTTCTTTCCACAGGCTTGGGAAGTTCTCATCTATTATTTGTTTGAGTATGTTCTCCATTCCATTTTCTCTCTCTTCTCCCTCTGATATACCTATTATTCTTATGTTATTCTTTTTGATGGAGTCAGATAATTCTTGTAGGGCTATCTCATTTTTTTTAATTTTTGAGTCTCTTTCTTCTTCTCTCTGTTGTGCCTCAAGTTGCTTGTCTTCTATTTCACTAATCCTCTCTTCTATCTGACCTGTTCTATTAGCTAAGCTTGTTACTTCGTTTTTCAGCTCGTGAATTGAGTTTTTCATCTCTGTTTGATTTGTTTTTATAGTTTCAATTTCCTTGGACATATATTCTTTGTGTTCATTGAGTTGTTTTCTGAGCTCCCTAAATTGCCTTTCTGTGTTTTCTTGTATATCTCGGAGGATTTTTAGGATTTCTATCTTGAATTCTCTGTCATTTAGCTCCAAGGTTTCCAATATATTAAATTTTTTCTCCATAGATTTTTCCTCATCTAGCTGTGTTACCTCTCTTTCTTTTGTATCCATGATATTCGATTTCCTCTTCCTTAATGGCATCTTTGGGTGTATTGCGAAGCATCTGGAAGCTCCAAGTATAGGTTTTTCTGTTTCTGGTTGAAGATCTTGTTGAGTTTTGGGGGAGATTTATCGGTATCGCTTCTTACCCCGCCATTACTCTGACGTCATCCCCCCTTCTTTTCTTTAGTACCATGTTCCCCTGCCCTGCGGGAGATGATGAATGATTTCTACCTCTCACCCTTACTCATGAATTAGTGCTTGCTGACTCTATCCTCATTCTCTCAGACAGAACGGCCAGAGGAACACAGGTCAGCCGCTCAAAGCCCCACTCTGAGAGGTGGCGTCCTCAGAAAGGAAAGGATCAGTACGGCCAAATCTGGGGCCACACACAAACACGTAGTATCTCATCTCCATTCCCTTACTCTGTTTTAGTAAGTCTATTGTATGTGGGCAATGATGAAGACTGAATTATTAAAGTTATAAACGAATTGTACCAAATAATAGCTATTATGATCATAACTGATAAGCATTTCAATCGGTAATAAAATCAAGTAGTTAAAAAAAACTAGAGGTTTCAGGAAGATAGCATGAAGTGGACAGGTTTGTGAAACGATGATTATTTACTCTTGGTGTTACAAAGAGTTTTCTATCAGAGATACTGTCTGTTCTCACTTTCAACTGTTTGATACAATGATATATTATCCAGAAACAGAGGTATTTGGAACATATAATTTCCTTCCAGAGGGAGAGGAGAGGTCAGACCCTATGAATGGTCTTAATAAAGAATGTTAATATCTTGTTAAAATGAATGGGCTCTAGTCTTAGCATGGCTAGCATAATAATACTTCTTGTTTTATCATTTGTGAATTGTGAAGAAATCAATTTGTGAAATGCTCCTCAGAAAATACTGGATTCCCAGATTGGTATGTTTAACTATTTCAAATGTAACTGTAGACTTTTCTAGTATGACCTTTATTAATCTACACCTATTTCAGTCTTTTAATTTTCATCCAGGCCTTCAGTTTTTCTTTGTTTTTAAAAATTCCTCTTTAAAATGTTTATTTTATGATTTCCATTTCTGATAATGTAAACACTGGCTTATTTTTATAACCAAAATTAACCTTTTAAATCTATTAAAATAATATATCAAAACAATACAAATCATTGTAGAAAAAGAAAGTATAAAGAATTAATTCTTCCTCAGAATTTTATTTTTCAGAAATAAGGACTATTAATATCTCTGTAATGTCATTTCAGATCTTTTTTTATGAATAAATGGACACACACATTTAAAAATATAAATTGCTGTTTAAATTTTCACTAAAAGTAATTAAATGAAATCCCTACCATGTTTATAATACAATTCTACTAGAACTTATGTTCTGAAAAAATCTTTTTATTTGACTTTTTAGAAGGAAAGAAAGAAAGGAGGGAAAGTGAGTAAGAGAGAGAGAGAGAGAGAGAGAGAGATGGACAGACAGACATCAATTTGCTGTCCCACTTATTTTTGCAGTCATTGGTTGATTCTTTTATGTGCCCTGACCAGAAATTAAACCTGCAACCTTGGTATATCAGGATGCTGTAGCAGCGGAGCTGCCTGGCCAGGGCCTAGGGCCATGATGGTGAACCTTTTTATAAAAACTGCCCACTTTTGCAGTGCTGGTCAACCTGGTCCCTCCTGCCCACTAGTGGGCATTCCAGCTTTCATGGTGGGCGGTAGAGGAGCAACCAAATGGCGCCATGATGGGCCTACCATGAAAGCTGCAATGCCCACTAGTGGGCGGGAGGGACCAGGTTGACCAGCACTGCAAAAGTGGGCGGTTTTTATAAAAAGGTTTGCTGTCACGGGCCTAGGGCATATGTTCTTAACCGTGAGCTCGGGAGTCAGATTGGTTCAAATCAAATTCTGGTTGTGTGAGTTTGGAAAATTACTTAACCTTACTAAGCCTCAGTTATTTCATCTATGACACACATGTGATATTAACTATTTACTTCATAGATATGTTGCGGAGATAAAATTGTACCTATAAAGTGTCCAACACATTAGAACATTACATAAATATTAACTTATAAATTTCATGTCATCAAATGTAACTACTTTGACTAGTTTTACAGGTTGAATTAAAAAATAAAACTGAATTGGAATTGAGGTAATGGGGACAGGAGAGAGATTTTTAAATTTTTCTTTCATAACTTTTAAACATAATCAATATGTTTGATAATATGATGCAATAACAAAAAATGTGAATAGTTTTTTTTGATATCATCACCCTCAGTTAGTGGGGTCTGATCCATTTAACTGTAGGGTTGAGGCTTACATGCTCTGAGTGACGGTTTATAGCTGCAGGTGAGTTACAGTGCTCATTATTGGATCAGACTCAGGCTCTAGCATTCAGGAGCCAACTGAACTTCTGTGGTTGGCAGCTGTGGAAATTTAATTTTGGTAGAATGGAGCCATTAACGATGAACAAAAGAACACTATGCTTGAATTCATCTTAACAGCTAGGCTCCTACTGGGTTTCTGGAGATGCAACAGTCATGGCAAATTAAATCACATCTTATTCAAAGCAGTATTTATTACAAACTGGTCATACAATTGATTCCAATCTCATGGCCTTTCTCTGTTTCAATAGCGAGGAGATGTTCAAGCAAGGCAGGTAATACATTTCTGAAATTTGATTAATTTTTGGTCTTAAAACTAGTCCAGTCTTTGATTATGATGCCAGAATGCCTTAACTCTTTTAATATAAAGATTATTTTATGCCAATATTTTGTTTTCTCTTTAGGTATACATTTATGATAAGCATACAGTGATTTGAAAGTTGAAGTTTTTTGCTAAAGAATTGGGAATTTTATTTTCTGTCTTCCTTGAATCAGCCAACTCACCATGTGTTGATTAAAGACAGGTAACTTCTTTTTTACATATATAAGATTCAACTATGCCCACCATATCCCACTTTTTTTTTTAAAAGTAGAGATACTACAAAAGTTTTTTGAAGTTAAGCTTATTTTTTTTTGAAATAGTGACATCATCCTGCACAGTTTGTAATATAAGGGTTAGAAGAAAAAACAAGTCGAAAAGAGAAAGCTCGTAGGGCTAAATGACACTTTTCTTTCTTTCTTTTTTAAGTGACAGGAGGGGAGATAGTTTGACTCCCACATGCGCCCCAGCCGGGATCCACCCGGCAACCCCCATCTGGGGCTGATGCTAGAATCAACTGAGCTGATTTTAGTGCCTGGGGCTGATGCTGGGACCAATGAGCTATTCTCAGCACCCAGGCCAATTCTTGAACCAGTTGAGCCACTGGCTGCTGGAGGGGAAGAGAGAGAGAAGGGCGGGGCAGAAGCAGATGGTCTCTTCTTTTGTATACTCTGACTGGGACTCAGATCTGGAATGTCCATACACAGGACTAATGCTCTTTATCCACAGAGCCAACTGGCTAAGAATGACCCTTCAAGTTCACGTGTCTGGCCAGTAGCAGATCTCATCTTGGATGCTAGGGCTATTCATGCCCGGGTTTATGTCTTGTCCACAGCACCCCATAGCTTCTTCTATAAATATATCCTATAAGGTAAAAATATAGTCACAAATATTTTTATGCATATTACAGATAAAACATTGTTCTTTTAGTTCTGTTTGAAATGAACATGCTTGCTCTACTCATTAATTCAAAATACTTTATCTTTTATGCAAATCAAGATTGATTCTGGGGATAATTTAGGTGGGCTGTCTCCCTTAAGGGGTCTAGTACTTGAACTAGCACTTTATTTTTATTGTAATGGAGCCACCTGAGGTGCTGGGTGATCCCTTCCAAATGTACTGAGAGCTCTGGTCGTGAGGTCTGGACCCCTGCCATCTCTCCATCTGTGCTGTGGTTGCTCTTTATTTCTCTATTTTTTCACTCTGCTCTACTTTCTTGCTTGAGCCCCACTGTCCTTCCCTGTTCCCGACTCAGATTAATGGCCTTTCTACTGTTCCCCATAGCTTTCTAAATGAATTATAAAGGACTAGCCTATGTAAATTTTGAACTAAGATAACATTATGCATAAAATGTAATAAAGTAAAATTATATTTTATTAAAATCGGTCAATTCTAGCATTTTTATAGACCCTCTTGATGATTTCAATTCAACATCCCTGTGCCTTATCTGGAAAATAAGCTCAGGTCATTCTGACTTCTAATGTGTTGATTCCCCCTCCCTCTGCCAACTTTATTGAGGAATAACTGATAAATATAATTGTATATATTTAGAGTATGTGATGATTTGCTATACATATACATGTGGAGTGATTACCAAGGTCAAGATAATTAACACATTGAAATGCTCCTTTGTAGTAAAATATCAAGTGGTTTTATTTTTAAGAGTAGCTATGTAAGAATTATTAACCCATTTATGCCTCATGTTCCATTATTGAAACAGTATGATGTGGAGTTGTTTATATCCTACTGCTCCAGGTCATCGCCGAGGTCTGATTTTTCACACTTGTCTGCCTTCTGGGTACATGTTACCACATGGTGCACGGAGTTAGTCACTGCTGCAGATACTGGTGTGCTGGGAGCTTGTCAAAAAGTGATGTGAAATTTTCGGAAAATTTTTGAAGAACTGAATTTCAAAAACTTCAACCTCCAGTGAAAATGGGTCAATGCTTATGGAATTATTAAAAAATTTATCTATTTAACACTTTATTTTTCATGTCATAGATTACCAATATTAATTTCACATAAAAGAATCATCTTTCAATAATTTTTATGTCCATTTTATATACAGGGTGGGACAATAGTAGGTTTACCATTGTTCATATGGAAATTAATACAATATAATAAATAATAAAATGAGAACAAACTCTGTGTTTCACATAATCACAATTATAAACCTACTTTAGCCCCACCCTTTGTGAATGTATTTTTTTTTCCAAGGAAAAAAGTCATGATATAGTGTTACCTTATATATATTTTTTATAATAAATTTTCTGGTGCAAAACACTATAATAACCAAAAACAGAATATGGAACTTGAAAAATGCTATCTTATATATTCTGAATAAACTATAAATAAATATACTCATTGTAGTACCTTAAAATTTTGTTTTAAATGTATTTTAAAGTCAAGTTTAAATTCTTTGATTACACTGGGGAACAAAATTTTTGTTGCATCCACAAAAACATTTGTTCTTACTTAACTCGAGTGTGCTGATCTCAAATCTGACATTAGTTTTTCTCTGTAAACTACAGTTTTTTTTGCAATTCAAGATTTTAGGTTTTCATCTTATTGTAAAATTTTCAACATTTAGTTTAACATAATGAAGTAGAATGTCTTCTTTGGCATCATCTTTGTGAAAATATAATTTATATAATGCAGTAAATACACTAATACACTAAAAGATATGATTGCATCAGAATTTGTCTACAATTTTGAAATAGAACATATTAAAACACTTATTTTAATCATAAAATTTGTGCAAAACTTATTTAAATTCTATTCAGGCAAAAATTTGCATTTGTAGCTCTGGCATTTGTGTACTTGTTGTGGACAATCTCCTTTGATGCTCCAGCAGTAGTCTGTTCATCACTAACAGCTCCAAGATTTTCAGGAAATTTATCAAGGTGACTGTTCAGGAAGTGAATCTTAACACTCGTGTTACATCTAATGTTGCGGAAAGTCAACAGCATTCTTTGAACCAGAAGTTCATAATTTTCTGCTTTTTTGTTGCCAAGGATGTTCTTTGTAACTGCCACAAAAGACTGCCATGCTGCTTTCTCCTCCTTATTCATCTTCCTGGCCAATTCTTCGTTATGTATGAAGGTTTGAATTTGAGGTCCATTGAATACACCTGCTTTTATCTTCTCGAAAGACAAGGCAGGAAAAGCAGAAATAATATGTTGAAAGCATTCACTTTGTCTATTCAAAGCCTGAACAAACTGCTTCATTAAGCCAAGTTTGATGTGAAGTGCGGGAAAAATGATCCTGTCTCGATTAACTACAGGTTCATTCACAATATTTTGCATCCCTACTTCCAAAGCTTCACATTTCGGCCACTCCTTCTGTGTCCAGTGTTTCTCCTGAGCTTGGCTGTCCCACAAACACAGAAAGCAAGGATACTTTGTGAAACCTCTCTGTTGTCCTAGCAGGAAATTTACCATTTTAAGATCCACACAAATGATCCAGTTATGCTTCTCATACTTCAGAAAGTCGAGGACAATTTTTATGTCATTCTTACTAAGTCATTCAATTTGTGTTGGCTAAACTGCTGAGGGGTTAATGACTGCTTGGCATCAGAAGACCCTTCAGATTCTACAATCATTTCCTCATATATCTTATCAAAATACACTTGATCACCATGTTCACTTTCTTCATCCTTAGAAGAAATAAAACCATTGAAAACTGGAACCGGGAGTGTCTCAGAGTGTGGGATAGGTCATATTGCTGAAGGAATATTAGGATATGTGATCATATGCCATTTTTTCCTGCTGATGCCCTTTGTATGGATCAGACAGAAATAACAGTCACTGCTGTGGTCCTTAGGTTCACGCCAAACCATGGGAATACCAAAAGGCATTCCTTTGTATTTTCATTTTGTCCAGTCACGAAGCATTTCTTCACAATTATGACACACAATATGAGGAGCCCAATTCTTGTCTTGATCACCAAGGGGAACTTGAAAATAGGCAATATATGCACGTGTCACAAATGATGAAATATTGCGCCTTTGACGTTGAAGTGTGTAACAGCCACATATATAACAGAAGGTGTCAGGACTATTCTTACATTTACACCTACTCGAAGAAGCCATGATTCAATCTTAAAATAAGAGGGTGTTTTTATCAGATAATAATTTTTTACATTTAAAAACAACTACAATTATGTAAAAGTGATGTTTGTAAAACATGAATTGCCTTGTGGTTATGTTCAATCCAAGAGTCGTTGCCCTTTAACTCCAATTTAAAAACCAGTGCATGCCATTAACTGTACAAAAAGAAATTAAAATTGCATAAAAACTAGAGCATGCACCAAAAAATGGATTTCAGATTTGGAATCAGTGATGCAGAGATATATAGAAACAGTTCTAAAACCTCATGCAACAGAAAATGAAAAACAAATTGTTCCCCAGTGTTATCACTCAGATGAGAAGTTAGATTTTTAATGTATTATTTCATTCATTTCTAAAATGCATCCCAGCCTGCAACACACTTTTACTTGCCCGGAGAGTATATTTTCCTCTGGAGATGTATTCATGTATATTACTTTATTTTTTTTATTATTTTTTTATTTTTTAAATAAGTGAGAGGCAGGGAGGCAGACAGACAGACACATTCCCACATGCGCCCTGACTGGTATCCACCTGGCAAGTCCTCTTCTGGGCAATGCTCTGCCCATCTGGGGCCACTGCTTCATTGCTTGGCTATTTTAGCACCTGAGGTGAGGCCATGGAGCCATCCTCAGAGCCTTCGGCCAACATGCTCCAACCATTTGAGCCATTGCTGTGGGAGGGAAAGAGAGAGAGAGAGAGAGAGAGAAGGGGGAAGGGTGGAGAAGCAGATGGTACTTCTCCTATGTGCCCTGACGGGCATTCAACCCGGGACTTCCACATGCCAGGCCAATGCTCTACCACTGAGCCAACTGGCTAGGGCCCATGTGTATTACTTTAATTTGATAAAAAATGACATGTGAATGGCACTGTGGTATCAGAAGACCATGTATTCATATTCAAACCTGGCCTTTCAGGAGTTCTTATCACTAAACAAGTCACCTGATATGAGCCTCAGTGGCCTCATTGGCAAAAACAGAATACATGAGATTCAAATAATCACTGCACAGAGAGGGTGTAGTAAAGAATAAGTTTTTTGGGAAATTCTTACTTGGGACCTATACTAATTTACTAACTGTGAACTGTTCTATGTTATTTTTCACCTTATTTTCCTCCTTTATGCTCTCATCACTTTGATTCTTTATACTTTGCTTTCTTGTTGAAATGTCTTACTGAAAATTTTGGTGTGTGGGAATTGAAAAAAGTATTTACATCATGATAAAGATCATTTCCCTTTAAAATATTATTCCCTTTCATACAGAAAGTTTTGTAGCTGTAATTGTAATTAGTCTTTGCTTTAGACATACTTATATTTCCATTCCCCACCTCCCGTCTTCCTTGAAAGAGCACTGGTCCCATTCTTTCTTTTTAATATAGATAACATTTAAAAAAAAAGTACATGTTCACTGTAGAAAAATTAAATATATATAAAATATATATAAGTTTAAAAAAAGGAGGACCAAATATAAAATTTATGCCACCTAGTAAACATTGTTACATTTTTAGTGTATTGCCTTATGGAATATTAATAAATAGATATATATATATCACATATGAAATACAAAAGTGAATTCTACTGAACTCTTTTACTTGTGTTTTAATGCAAATTTTTTTGTTAAGAAATATGCCTCCAATATCTAGTGCCTGAAGCTCATTTCACTGTATGGATAGGTTATAATTTATTCCTTCAATCCCATACTACAGATATCTAATTTGTTCAGTCTTTATTTATTCTCGCTATTTATTTTAAACAATGCTTAAAACATCCCTAATAGCTAAATTTTGTCCTAAAATTAATCTCAGTTTTTGAATCTTTCATAAACTTTTACCACTTATAAAATTATTCTTTTTTTTGTGACAGAGAGAGAGAGAGTCAGAGAAAGGGACAGATAGAGACAGATCAGCAGGAAGGGAGAGAGATGAGAAGCATCAATTCTTCACTGCGGCTTCTTAGTCTCTTTAGTTGTTCATTGATTGCTTTCTCATATGTGCCTTGACCAGGGGCTACAGCAGAGCGAGTGACCCTTTGCTCAAGTTAGTGACCTTGGGCTCAAGCCAGTGACCACAGGGTCATTCATGTCTATGATCCCATGCTTATGCCAGCAACTCTGTGCTCAAGCTGGTGAGCCCCTGCTCACGCTGGATGAGCCCGCACTCCAGCCTGTGACCTCAGGGTTTTGAACCTGGGTCCTCCGCATCCTAGTCTGACACTCTATCCACTGCACCACTGCCTGGTCAGGCATCATTTTTATTTATTTAAGACATTTTTTAATTGAGAGAGAGAGGGACAGATAGACAGGAGAAGAGAGAGATAAGAAGAATCAATTCATAGTTGTGGCACAATAGTTCATTGATTGCTTCTCATTTGTGCCTTGACTGGGGGCGGGACTCAAGCTGAGCCAGTGACCCCTTGCTCAAGCCAACAACCTTGGGCTCAAGCTGGTGAACCTGTGCTCATGCTGGATGAGCCTACGCTCAAGCCAGTGACCTCAGGGTTTTGAACCTGGGACCTCAGCATCCCAGGTCAATGCCCTCTCCATTATACTACTACCAGTCAGACAAGATTATTCATTTTAAAACTTGTCCATGTTTTGCAATGGTCTGTGACTATAGGCACAAAAGTAGGGAACTGCCAGATGTGTTTAGAAATCATTCATTTTTCCAGGGGTCAATGTCATGATGCCCTTGGGAGTGAACTGAGGTTTTTGTATTTGGCATTTGATGCAATGAAAAGGAGAGCTGATGTGGTTGGTTGATGTTTGAAAAAGGTAGTGGTGTGTAGAACAGACTAGAGCGAGGAGGTAAGTTGAAATGGACTTGGAGTGGCCCTGGCTAGTTGGCTTAGTGGTAGAGTGTCAGCCTAGGGTGTGGATATTCTGGGTTTGATTACTGGTCAGGGTACACAGGAGAAGTGCCCATCTACTTCTCCACCCCTCCTTGTTTCCTCTCTCTTTTCCTCTCCTGCAGCCATGGCTCAATTGGAGCGAGTTGGCCCCAGGCTCTGAGGATGGCTCTTCTTAGCACCTCAGGTGCTAAGAAGAGCTTGGTTGCTGAGCAACAGAGCATGCCCCGATGGACAGAGCATTGCCCCCTAGTGGCTTGGTAGGTGGATCCTGGTGGGGGTGCATGTGAGAGTCTGTTTCTCTCTGCTTCCCCTTCACTGAATAAAAATAAAAAATAAAAAAAGAAAGAAATGGTCTCAGAGTGAGTCTTACAGAGAACTTCACCCTAAACTTTGGCAGTAGGCATTTTCCCTGGAGGCAACCTATGGCAATAATTAAATGAATATCTGAGAGCGGGAAGAATGAGAGTATTATTAACAGAGACAGAGAGGTCAGAAGGAAGGGCTGAAATGGAAAGGAATCTGATCATCTTGAGGAAATGCAAAAAAAAAAAAAAAAAAAAAAAAAAAAAAAAAGGTAAATTGGAAGCAAACAAGGGAAGGTGGCAAGTCAGCAACATCTACTGAAGGGACGCGCAAGGGGGTGAAGCTGGAGCGGCCCACGGGTCTGTCCGTGAGCAGAGGTTGGCCGGCCCGCAAGTTCAGGAAGGAATGGTTGTAGAACGTAGGGTACAGCTCTTTGGAGAAGTGTGTTTGATCATGTGTGTGTTTTAATAACGTTTTACTGATAAAGGATAAAAATAGTGAATAAAATTGAGGAGAGGACAGGGCGCACTTATTAATTCATTAAATCTTTTTCCCCCCAGCCCACTCTGTGCTACGCATGGCACCAGGCAGTGGGATAAAATAATCAGACATAGTCTCTGCCCTACGAAACCTGGAGTAGGGAAGACAGCTATTTGTCAGAGAATCCAGTTAGTTGAATAGAGCCTCTGGAAAAGTGCAGGGGGCCACGAGAGAGTCTGAGGGAGAACTGACCCAGCCTGGGGGTGGCGTCAATTGTTCAATAAAGAAAGCCGCTGAAAGCTGTCAGGAAAAGGGGCTGTGGAGAGAAACAGCAAGGCAGTGTGGGAAGGTCAGGAGTGGGGTGGGATGGCAGCAAGTAGGCATGGCTGAACATGTGTGTCCTCTTGCAGGAGCCAAAAAAATGTCTAAAAAAGGGGAGGTCTGCCTTTCTTGTATGAGGGTAGATTAAAAAGGCTGAAGGTGGGTGTGAATGGTGGGGAGTAGGCAGTGTGTGCAGCAGAAGCATTGAAGATTTCAGGAGCTGGCTTACTTTATGCCAGGTTAATAATACAAGCCAGTGATGATTAACTCTAAGTGCGTTTTTATTTTACTGAAGAGCCTGAAATATGTTTCCTGGGGACTAATAGTCAGACCTGCAGTTTTCAGTAGGTGTGCCTTGTTTTAAGCAGCAAATGCATTTCTAGAGAACTGTGGCTAATTCACATTTTTGTAAATTGACTAATTTTAAACATAGCAGGGGGTATGCTTTTAAAAAGAAACCTGCGGTGCATCCTTTTTATAAACAACAGCCTCTTTCTGGAAAACAAATATGTTTTGTAAATCTTTCCTTTAGTAGATGGGCTGAGGTCACATCTATGCGGAGAGACAAGTATATTCATATACTTAGTATTCCACGATAAGCGAATATATTCTTTTGAAAACAAGGACAGCTCCCTTTCATATTTTTTGGGGTCTGTAAATATTTTAGTAGGAAGGCCTCATCTCTCCATCATCTTTCTTATTTTTAGATATAGTGCTAGCTAGGAAAAGTGATATAAATATTGATATAAACAATCCCTGGTTTCTTTTCAATTGTAGATCACATCTTCTTGAGAATTCTCAGGAGCTGTTTTCAGAAGAAGGTGCAGGTGTCTGTCATTTTCAAGATATACTCTTTCTTGATGTTCTTCTTTGAGTAGCTGCTCAGAAAACAAGCGATGTCTTTTTTGGGAAGAGCTGGCACTGATCTTGATTACTGATTCTCAGGGAGTTAATGTAATAGTGTGACCACAATGAAATTCTGACCTGGTGGGATTGTGTTGCTGGGGCTTCCAGGGTGACACTTCTCAGGCATTCCCCTGGAGATTGATTGTGATGTTTTGTTTTGTTTTTCCCCCTTTTTCTTTTAGTATTGGCTTCTTGGTCTTTTTTTTTTCTTCTTTCTTGGTCTTTTGATAGGGAATTTAGCTAGAGAAGAGGTGCTTTTTCCAATGAGGAACGTAGATTTCTAAGAGAGTTCTTACGTCTATAGTTTGGTGTGACATGTTTCTGTTTGATGCAGAATAAAACACAAAACCTACTTAACCTTTATTCAGCCTGCGTTGTAAATGCATTCTGCATGCTTTCAGCCACAGTGAATTATATTAATCACCTGTTATTGTAAAAATGTCAAGAGTATTTCTGTCTCTTGGAATGATTATTTATCAGCTAAAAGTATATAGTGTTTATTTTAACACTCTTGACAAGAAGAAAAAGTACCTTTTAGTGAAATGTTACTTTTCAAGCAATTTTTCTTTCAGATTAGTCTAAAAAATAACTATAGAGATGACACAGGAAACATGTCTAAATAGTACATAGGATCTGAAATTGCCCTGTCTCCCATTTAATAAGAGAACATATAGGCATTATTTACAGCTGCATTGACACATTGATTTCCCATTCTGTAAACAGACTTGTCATTTAAAAAGAGCAAATGAAATGCTCCACACAAGTATAGATAGAAAGGCCCCCTTGGCCCTGGCCAGTGGTTCAGTGAATAAAGCCTGGTATATGGATGTCCCAGGTTTGATCCTCAGTCAGGGCACATAGGAGAAGGGACTATCTCTTCTCTCCCCCACTCTTTCCCCCTTCTCTCCTTCTTCCCCTCCTGCAGCCAGTGGTTCAATTGGTTTGAGCGTGGCCCCAGGCACTGAGGATAGCTCTGTTGGAGCATATCAGTGTCAGGCACTAAAAATAGCTCAGTACTTGGGCATTAGCCCCTGATAGGGTTGTTGGGTGGATCCTGGCTGGGGTGCATGTGGGAGTCTGCCTCACTATCTCCCCCCTTCTCACCTAAAAAAAAGGCCCCCTTAATAATATCTACACCATCCATGCCCATCTGAGAGCATATTCTTCATGGACACAACATAGTAAAACTAGTTTAGAGATTCTGGGATATCTTAACTGATTCTTGACCCAGGCACGAATGCTACGAAGAAGTAATGTGAGAAGTTGTGTAGATAACTGAGTTTAGCATGCTGGCAAACTTCTATGAGCCCCTACATGGTGATGTTTGCTGGTGCTGTGGGCACGATTTGTAGTACTGGTCATTCATTCATCCAGCATTCGAGGTTCAAGTCATGAGAATAATCTTTGATTTTTTTCTTGTAGACAGCTGACCACAGTAGAGTTGTTGATTTGTGATATATATATTTCAGACCCACTCCTTCCCAGCCTTTCCTATTTATTGTTGCCAGATTCCCATTTCCAGTAGCAGTTTATTGATCCTTTCCTCAAGAACTCACAACTGGTTTCCCTTGCCAAGGACAGTGGGATATACTTTTCAAAAACACTTCCCAAGTTATCATGACTTCATTTTTGTCTTGGTAATCCAACAAAATCCAGCTGTAAAAAAAGATGAACTTTCTTGTCTGACCTGTGGTGACGCAGAGGATAAAGTGTCAACCTGGAATTCTGAGGTCATCAGTTTGAAACCCTAGGCTTGCTCTGTCAAGGCACATATGAGAAGCAACTACTGTGAGTTGATGTTTCCTGCTCCTTCTGCTCTATCTTTCTCTCTCTCTCTCTCTCTCTCATCTCAGAAAAATACAAATAAATGCCCTCTCCTACCCAGTTGGGAAGTCTTGCTAGCACACTGGTTTCCTTCTGCCCACACACCCTGCATGCATTCCTACGTTCTTATCTTTGCTCAGTTTGTCCTTTTACCTTCTCCACATGCTGCATGGCTCCTCTTTCCACCCAACTGCTCTCCCTTTGGGTGTGCACGAGCGACTTTCCTCATGATAGGATCAAGGTGTTGGCTTCTTATCTATCTTACATTAGCTAGCCCTTGGATTCCATCAGAGCAGGTTTGTATTTATCAATCAGAGCAATTATTCTCAAATACAAGTAGAAAAATGAATGAAAGGGACACTAAAGATAGGAGCTCAAATAAAACAAATAAAAGAGACATCTGGGAGTATTTTGAGAATGATTGCTCAGGGGCAAAAGGGTGGAAGCCCAGATCTACAACATCTCTGGACCATCAGGGATGATTAGGGTCGATGGTTCATTGTGACAGAGGATTCCCAAGGAAAGTTCACTTGAGTGTCCCAGCAGAGAGGTATAAGACACCTATGAGTATTTGTATTGGTCTTTAGTCATTCGCCTTCCCATGATTCTTCCCTCCATCTCCCAACATCAGAGCCTCAGTACCAAGTCTTGCATTTAGAGAGAGCTGAAATGGACAGATGAATATAGAGCTTCAGCCTGAATTACATAACTGGGGAAGTAGAGGGCAATGGTACATTGATGAGTTATTACATTTAAGCTTTGGTTCCAGTTTTTTATTTATTTTTGTATTTTTCTGAAGCTGGAAATGGGGAGAGACAGTCAGATAGACTCCCGCATGCGCCCGACTGGGATCCACCCGGCACTCCCACCAGGGGCGACGCTCTGCCCACCAGGGGGTGATGCTCTGCCCCTCCGGGGCGTCGCTCTGCCACGACCAGAGCCACTCTAGCGCCTGGGGCAGAGGCCAAGGAGCCATCCCCAGCGCCCGGGCCATCTTTGCTCCAATGGAGCCTTGGCTGCGGGAGGGGAAGAGAGAGACAGAGAGGAAGGAGGGGGGGGGTGAAGAAGCAGATGGGCGCCTCTCCCATGTGCCCTGGCCGGGAATCGAACCCGGGTCCCCCGCACGCCAGGCCAACGCTCTACCGCTGAGCCAACCGGCCAGGGCTGGTTCCAGTTTTGTTGATGCTGAAACTTCATCTAGCAAGATAGGCAGAAGCTAATAGTTCTCCAGATGCTGACTCACACTATTCAAACTCATGATGGGCAGGTGTGTAAGCCAGAATGTCAGCTTACTCACTGACAATGATGAATAGTCCTTTACAGCAGTGGTCCCCAACCTTTTTTGGGCCACGAACCGGTTTAATGTCAGAAAATATTTTCACGGACCAGCCTTTAGGGTGGGATGGATAAATGTATCACGTGACCGAGACAAGCATCAAGAGTGAGTCTTAGATGGATGTAACAGAGGGAATCTGGTCATTTTTTAAAAATAAAACATCGTTCAGACTTAAATATAAATAAAATGGAAATAATGTAAGTTATTTATTCTTTCTCTGTGGACTGGTACCAAATGGCCCACGGACCAGTACTGGTCCGTGGCCCAGGAGTTGGCGACCACTACTTTACAGAGACCAGAATGCATCCATTTCTGGGTATCCCAGAAACTAGGGAATCTGACAGAGGAACTGTGGTTGTTTGGTGAGCATGGAATCAGAACAAAGGACCCCTGGGGACCCTCAGCTATTGGAGAAATACTCCCCTCAGTCCAAAGAAAAGTCTGACAAACTATTCTTAGCCCATAAAAGAGAACTCAATAATGTGAATGCGAAGAGGTGAACTGAAACACGAATCAGAGAAAGGTAGTTTGGCTTGTAGATTGCTTGATGATGAAGTTTAGGGAAGGGGTCCAGGAGAAGACAAAATAAGGTCATTAAGTATTACTTTGAAAAGAATGTGCTACAAGTTACATTAATAGAAGTTATAGGAATTCCCAATGGAAACAGGTGGACCTAAGTTTTTAAGAAGTTTTTTCTTGTGGCGTTGAAATGTTTTTAGATGCAGCTGCAGTTCCTCCCCTCAGTGGATACTGAGATAGGTATTGCTTACTTTCTGTGCAGTTTCACTAACTCAACAAAGCAACAAAAGCCACTGGCATTCAAAGCCGGTAGTGGTAGAAGTGCAAGACAGAGAAAGCTATTGATAGAGAGGACTGGGGACTTGGGGAGAAGAAGTGGGGTGGGTACTTCTGGTGGTAACACTGGGAGGTGGGTGGGTGAAAGGTGTGGGAAGTCAAGAAGCAGGGGGAAAGGTCGAGGATGAGGGTGGTGTGGGTGGGATGTCTCGGAATGGTTCCGGGAGCATTTGTGTTGGATGGCCAGGCTCAGCCCTGGAGGTCTGTCCTGGTTGGTGTGAAAAGGGGTAAAGCACTTGACCAGAGGCAAATGCTTGATTTTCCCTGATCTCTACCATAGCCATTTCCCACACTGAACTCTGTATAGATTTGGAACAATCCCTGCCAGGCTTCTCTTTAAGAGCCATTTAAACTTTCAACAAGTCCAGACATGTTTGCTGCAAAAAATTTGATAAGATTGTAACTAAACAGGGAGAAGAAGAACCTTTTCAGTCTCAACTGCCAAAAAGTGCAATTCCACCTGGCTTAAATATAAAGGGAATGTGTAGCTATCTATATATAATAAAAATATTCCTTGGCTTCAGATTGACTTTAGGGGGCCCAAATCTCTCACCAGAACCAAGTCTTCCGCCCTCTTTTGGCTCTTCTTCCCTCTGCGTTGCCACTCAGAAGTCCAAGTTCACAGTTACTCTATTCCAAGTTCAGTGGGAAAAAATGTGCCACTTCCTGATAGTTGCACAACAGGTGCTAGGGTCCTGTCTATGGGGCCATGCCCCTTGGGGTCACTTTGCTTACCCCTCAAGAATCACAGAGGCAAGGAGAAATTTGCCTCATTGATAACAAACATGCTGAGTGTGGAGAAGGGTGGTTTCTCAAGAAGAAAGTCAGCTACTTGAAATATGAGGAGATTAGGGCAGAAGGAAATATCCATGCCCATTGTACTCCCTTCTACAGAATGGGTGGTTAGCAAACTTGGCCTTTGTGTGGAATACCTGGCCCGAGACTCATCTAACTGCAGAATGGCCAGAACTACAGTCGAGAATGTCCAGCTCCCGACTTCTTCCTCCCCACTGATTGCTGGTGATAACCCCGTAGGAGAGGAAAAAAAGTGTATGGCAAAGATTACAATATAACCGTAGTTATTAGTTGAGCAACTACTTTGTGCCAGAAACTCTACTAGCATTTTACAGTACCTAATTTAATTCTTCAAATAACATTATGTTTTAGCGACTATTACAATACTCATTTCAGAGAGACGAAAACTGAAGACAGAAGAGGCTGAAAAGATCTAAGATAACACAGCTGCAAAATGGCTTTATTCTAGAGCCATGATAGTGAACCTTTTTATAAAAACCTCCCTCCCACTTTTGCAGTGCTGGTCAACCTGGTCCCTCCTACCCACTAGTGGGCATTCCAGCTTTCATGGTGGGCCAATCGCGGTGCCGTTTGGTTGCTCCACTACCGCCCAGGAGCCCACAATGAAAGCTGGAACACCCACTAGTGGGTAGGAGGGACCAGGTTGACCAGCAATGCAAAAGTGGGCGGTTTTTATAAAAAGGTTCGCCATCACGATAGTGTACTATCCACCAATCTGTATTTGTTTACTTGGGTGCTACCTGTGCCCTTCACTAGCATATGTGGTAAGTTCCTTCAGAAGAACTAGCTTCTTCACCACTGAGTTCCCAGTGCCCGGGAAAGGGCTATAAAACAGCAGGTGCATAATAAACAGCCCTTAAGTACTTGGCAAAATAATGACTGTTATGGTATCCAAAAACCTAAGAAAATATGTGAAAACCAAATACATTAGATAATTATAACTCTTCTTGCTCATTTCACCAGTTTCAAAATATTCTTGAGCTGCACATTCTCTTTGCTATCTATTGCAATCCTGCCCACCAACCTGCACTTCTCTGAGCCCACTCCCTGCTCCCCGCTCCCTGCTCACGCCAGGTGAACTTGCTAGCTTGTTTCTGACTTGCACACACGTCTCTCTGCCTGTTCGTGACTCACCTGGAAACTTCTACCCACTTCTCTTATCCTCGTTATCTGACTGGACCTTGATAAAGTGGCACACACTGATCAATCCCTTAATATTGAAATAAGATCCTAATGCCTTTAAAAATATCCCGAGTATATTTGGTGCGACACTTGAATTTATGTAAATACAATAAATTAAAGTCAATAATAAAAATATATATATATCCCTGAGGCTGTGAAATCCACTCCATCCTTTAAAAAGCTCATGTAAACTCTCTCTACGCTGGTGATAGCAAAACTTGGAAGCATGTGCAGATAGTCTTTGTAGAGTTTTGGTGGGGCAGATGATTGTTCTCAGATATTTTCAGAACTGGAATAAAGGTGAGGGATTAGATATTTGTGTGACTCCAAAGTGCAGAACTGAAATGGAAGGAAACTACTGGGAAGCAGATTTTAGATAGATGTGTAAAACAGCTTTCAAAGTAGAACTTCGTAAATGGAACGGGCTGCACATAGGGTGAGGTTATCAGCACTGGGGGCATTCGAGCATGTTACAGAGGGAATTCAGGCGTTGAGGTATTGAACTATATCATATATTCAAAATGTGTATATTTATAGTTCCTCACTCACGCCATAGGCCATTCCTGAATTGTGGGGATTTTGGACTGGGCTGAAGTGTGTTCTATTATGCATAAATGGGACATGTACTTTATTTAATATTAAAGTTGAGAAGCTGTGATTAAGAGTAAGTGTGTACGTAAGAGAGCATAAAAAAAGCAAGAATGAGAAAGGGAGTGGAGAGAGAGAGAGATCCAGTCTGTGTGAAGGAAATGAATACACTTTTGTGTTCAGCTTTTGTTATTTATTCATAAAGGATGTACACTCTTTGTATCCACTTTGGCACCATTATCACAGCTATTGTGGGAAGATACAATTTTCTCTAAATATGGGAAGTAAAGCCTGCTTTCTAGGCTCTTTCTTTTGTAATCAATAACATCTGGGCGAGTGACATGATTTGTGACACGAGCAGCATGGTGCCCGTGTCAGCTGTGTCGGCCAGATTCTAGCTTGTGTTGTAGCTTGTAGTGTTTAATACTTACCTCCCGAGCACTTTATAATCATTACCCGGGCTTCACGGCATCCTTGACAGGTGAGCAGTGCCATTCCCAATTTAAAGATGGAACAATGGAAGTGATTTAAGATTCTAGCAGTGAATTTCAGGACTATGAACATAAGCTTAAATGCCTTGGCTGTCAACTTTATGCTTAAGTTCTTTGATTAACACTTTCCAACCAGCAATTCTTGAACTGGAATTGGTCCACAGATGTGCTGCCTGCCAGCCTGGGCATGGCTGGTGTCGCACCAGAACTGCTCGCACTGCCCCAGCAGCTGGAGCACTCCCAAATGTCTTTGAAGGTCAATGAGGCTGCCATCTCTCCCTCTGTCCAAATGTCATTGATCATTCAGAATGTTAATTCTGTGGTCTTGGCCCATGATTCTTTTCCTTAGAATTCTACTCTAAGCCTGAGTATGTTTGTGAATGTGTGTGTGTGTACGTGTATGTATGTATCTGCTTGTGTAGTGTGTTTGTGTGTATGTGTATATTAAGGTGTATGTGTATATTTAGGAGTATGTATATATGTGTGTATGTCTTTGTGTTATGTGACTGTGTATATGTTAGGGTATATGTGATACAAGTGCACATGTATGTATTTGAGTATGTGTGTATATATATGTGGGTGTATGTTTATGTTTGAGTATATATATATGTATGGGTGTTTGTGGCTATATGTTTGTGTGTGTGAGGGTGTGTATATTTATTTGTGTATGAATGTGTGTATCTGTGTGTGAATGTGTACACATGTGTATATGAGTGTGTGCATCTGTCTATGTGTGTTTCTATGCATGTGTATATGTATCTATTGCCTTACTATCCTTGCTTTATTTACCTCTACTGTGCTTCATTGCTTACCACGTTCAAAGATAGGCTGGATTTTTATTCCATCACTCTCTGCTAGCAATCTTCTGAATACTAATAAGAAGAAACTATTTTTTTTCTGGGAAAAGTATTGCTGTGCATCCTGACATTTTTGGCAAGTCGTTTCCTACTCATAATGGGAAGTTTTGATAAAGTGAATTATCTTTTGTACATAGTTGTTTTCCTTTGTATTTCTCTGTGCCTTCTCTCAGTTCTCTCTTAAATTATTGTTTTCTCTGTATTATTCTACAAGTTGTAATTGCTTTGTTATCAGAGAGAGGTGGGTTCATTTTATCCTTTTATCACCTTGGTGAATGAATTGTAGTACTCCTCATTACCATAGCTTTGTTCTACTCAGTTTTTAAACGCTAATTGCCCTTGTCATTTCTTGTAATATAAGCTATAGAAATCTTCTGGTTAAAGAGGAGAGAAAAGAATAAGTCAGAATATATTTTCAAAATGAGTTGATAAAGAAATTTCGTGTTTCATTTAAAAGCATTAATTAAATGTCAAAAAGCTTATGAAGTGAAATAAACAGAAGACGGACAAATGACACTATCATAGCAAGTTCAGGAGTGATGCACACAAGCATGTGGTTTATTGAGACAGAGTACTGTGTGGGCTGGTGGCTCATCCCACCACTGCCACCGCCACGTTTATAATATTGTCAAATGTTTTTATCTTTATTCTTTTTCACTTGGGTGCTCCTCCTATTTCTCTTCTTTTTTTTCCCCACTTTATTTATTTTTATTTAACTAATTGTTTGCATAGATTCTAGCTATTTCTCTTCTTTAAATGCCAAACTTCTTTCCGATTTTGCACCTCTTGATGAGAGAATGCACATACATTTATATTCAAATTGTTACACTGAGCATTACAGACTGAACTTGGGCAAGCCAAAAGCTCCACACTCCCTCTTCTGTCAAGTAGGGGTATTGCTTATCAAACCAATCACTTCAAATAAGGTGAAACCTTGTAGGAGTGAGTACTTGGGAAGTTACTCTGTGGAATGGATAAGGAGATCAAGGAGCAGTAGAGCAAGCAGCTTCTTGCTCAAGATAATCATAAGGTGAATTTTATAGAGATTTAAAAAATTTATTGATTTTAGAGAGAGGAAAGAAGAGAGAGAGGAACATCAATTGGTTGTTCCACTTATAGATGCATTCATGGGTCCATTGTCTGTGCCCTGACCAGGGATTGAACCTACAACCTTGGCATTTTGGGTTGACACTAACCAACTGAGCTACCCAACCAGGGCAATTGTAGGGTAAATTTGGAAGGAAATGGTATATTTTGAAAGGAGAGTTCTCCTTTATCCCTCTTTGATTCAAATCTTCTCTCTAAGCTCTGTCGCTCTGTCACTCTTTCAAATTCTAGCTAGTCCAATCCCAGGGCCTTACTTTTCAGAGAGATAGGGACCTTCATTCTCTGTTCCTCTTGCCGTTTGTCAAAAAATTTATATCTGTTCAGTTTAACCAAAATAAAGTTGTAGTTTTGAAAAAATAAAAAGCCTATTTTTCACAATGCCAAGAGAAATGATCCCTGCACGTTCACGGGCATAGGGTTGAGTGCAGTTCTGGTTTGCTACCCATATTCCACTCTGTCTGGTTGCCAATAAGATTTGGCCATTCTATTTCCAGCCTGAAAGAGATCCGTATTTTAACTACTTCCACATTCTACATCCCACCCAAGGTTACTTGCCCGGAGCAGTGGAAGTGGTTTTCTACTCATAATGAAAAGTTTTGCTAAAGTAAATTATTTTTGTGCAGTTGTTTTCTTTAGCATTTCTCTGTGCCCACCACTCTTGTGGGTTTATATGACATTATTATTGTCTCTGGGTTACTTTACAGGTTGTGATTGCTTTGTTCATAATTGCTTCCTCCTAGAAACTGCTCTATGCTTTTCTCTCCAGGCGTGGATAAGTAGATCAGCTGCTTCTGGGTTAGAAAGGCGTTTTCATGTTGGCTCACGAGGATTCTTCTCTTGAACCTCAGTCGGTCCTCCTCCCCTGTAAGTAAAACCTGACTGCATCCCAAACTGGGTGCATTCTCTTTGGAGCATTAGTGTTATTGTGAATAAAATTCCCTCTTTCACCTCTACCACCTAGCATGGAGTCTCACGCAAATTGGGTCCCAGTAAATAATTTTTGAATAAATGAATTGAAGATGTACTTTGTGTTTTAAAGGTATTTGGAGTCAGCTGGAAGAGCTTACACTGCAGGGGTCCCCAAACTTTTTACACAGGGGGCCAGTTCACTGTCCCTCAGACTGTTGGAGGGACGGACTATAAAAAAACTATGAACAAATCCCTATGCACACTGCACATATCTTATTTTAAAGTAAAAAAACAAAACGGGAACAAATACAATATTTAAAATAAAGAACAAGTAAATTTAAATCAACAAACTGACCAGTATTTCAATGGGAACTATGCTCCTCACTGACCACCAATGAAAGAGGTGCCCCTTCCGGAAGTGTGGTGGGGGCCGGATAAATGGCCTCAGGGGGCTGCATGCGGCCCGTGGGCCGTAGTTTGGGGACCCCGGGTTTACAGTGTAGAGCTGTGTGCCCCTGGAATTCCTGTTCTCAACACTTGACCTTTTCCCTTAAACTTGCCTCAGGCCTGTTCACTAGATGTTTCAGGCTTGTTTAACTTTTTGATGGCGCCCAGCAGTTCTAGCTAACATATGGAGATAGTTCACAATAGGGGCCATGTGGACCAAGTCAGTGCCAACTTTCCCTGTAGCCCACTGTAAAAAATGACTTCCTTGCTGTAACCACAGTCAAACTGTGCCTGGTTCCATGTTTCTGTTTCTCGTTTGAAGGATCCCTTCAACTCTCTGCTCATTTGAAAAGCAAAGGTGATTGTCCTGTCCTGAGCCTATTGGTTGGACAAGACATTGCATTTCACTTTGCTAGCTCTCCTTCCTCTCCCCGAACCTCTCTGTGTGTTTTTAGGTACCTTGGGGAAGGATAATCCAGAATCATATTCCTATAGTTTTTACATTTTCAAAACTACTTTTATTTACCAGTGAATGTGTTCTCACAGTGAAGGTTTGAAATTAGAAGTTAGGTCTTCTGATTCTTAAAACTAGTGCCATTTTCATGTTACAATATTTTTGGAGATTTAGTGTCTTTTGGAATGTGACTGACTCAGTGATACTGTGGTACTGACTTATTAATCATTGTGAAACTTAACTGTATTCTAAGTCAAATTTCTCTCTTTTCCTGGATGGCCTAAAGACCTTGTAAGAATGGCGCGCGACATATAATATATTTGTCACTTCATCCTTGATCACTTCTTCCAGACTTTTGTGGTCTGGCTTTTACATCTCTCACCTTTACTCGGAATGTAATGGTCCTAGAAATTGATAAGTCCACTGGTTTTATTGAGTGCTCTCTTCTGGATCTTTCTGTAAAACTGGGGGCTGATGCTCATTTTCCCTTCTCTTATCATTAAAGACATGGCACTCTCCAGATGGTATTGTTTTAATCTCAGGTAATTTCTTTTCAAAAACCCTTTTAATTAGCAAAAATTTCAAATGTATACAGAAGTAGAAAAAATAATACAGTGAATCCCTCCGTTTCAATAATGATCAGCACTTTGCTGTGCTGATTTTATCTATCTCCACATACTTTATTTTTCAGGGAATAAAGCAAATCTCAGACTACATATCATGTGAACTATAAATAATTCAGCATGCATCTCTGACATATAAAATAACCTCAATGGCAATAGCACACCTGAGCATTAATGATAATTCCTAAGAATCATTCAAGAGCCAGTCTGAGTTTAATTTCCCTGTTCACGCCATCTGCTTTTGGAATATGAATCAGATGTCTGTTAGAATTTTTCTCATACTGGGTTTGACTGAATCATTGTGTGTCTTCGATATGTCCTTCTCATTTACACTTTTTTGGTAAATTAGTAATTAGTTCTAAAGTAGTGCTGTCAAATAAAAATATAGTGCAAGCCACATATGTAACTTAAAGCAGTGTTTTTCAACCTTTTTACCCTGGGGGACTAGTGAAAATAGTAGAATGATTTCGGGGACCAGTAAGACAGAAATCACCCTGAGTGTAAGTGAATTCAACTAAGATCATTGGATCTATATATTCATACAACATCAGGGTGGTTAACTCTTTGTGGACAGGCAGTTGAGGATTTAAAATATTCTCTATATTGTTAAATTCCCCTCCAGAGCAGCGGTTCTCAACCTGTGGGTCACGACCCTGGTGGGGGTCGAACGACCAAAACACAGGGATCGCCTAAAGCCATCGGAAAATACATATTTACATATTTCCGATGGCTTTAGCCGCTGAGAAGCCGCGCTACCATCTGCAGTCTGCAGCAGTGCTATTCAGCTTGAACGCATGCCCGTTATGGACGTGAGTTCCAAACTGAATGCCTGCGGTCATGCGCAGACGTGATTGCATCATCCGTCCAGGGCCTAAGGGGTGGGGGGAGGGGGGGACGCTCCACAGTCCATAGCAGCATGGCTGCTCGTCCATAGCAGCGCAATACGTGTGTCCGGCGTGCTGACATCATCAGTGGGCGGGTGCAGCAAGCGCCGGAGGACAGAAGCCTAGGAGGTGGAGAGGCAAGAGGCGGAGAGCTAAGAGAGCCTGCGAGACAGCCTGCTGGTGTAAAAAAGGTTAATAATGTAAAAACAGTACACACACCATACACACAATACTGTGTAAGTGTAAGGTGCTTTGTGTGTAATCATTACACAGTACACAAAGCAGCTTACACTTACACAAAGCACCATACATTTACACAGTGTGAACTACATCGGTCTTATACTATAAGAGACCACTATAAGATGTAGTTCACACTGTTCCCCAATGTATAATTATCTCCCATATCTCCCACTATTTTTCCATATTCTGAATGAGGAAACTGCTGAAATCAGCGGTTTCCGGCATTGAATCCGCCTCCTATTGATTTCATTGGGAGTGCGGCGGATTTTGTGGAAGAGAGCTCCAGAGAATCTTGTGTTACCACACAATCCGCCGCAGCCTCCTTTTGATTTCAATAAGAGGCGGAGAAATGACAGTTTCCGACACATTTCTTCCTCTCCTATTCAAGTCAATGGGAGGCCGCAGCAGATTCCGCTCAAATATAGAGCATGTTGCTTAATTTTTTCCACGCTAGAACTTTTCCTAGAGCAGAAAAATTCCAAAGGTGGAATCCGCCACCCCCAATAGACTGAAAGAGGCCTCACACTGAGGAATCTGCTGTACAGATTCTGCAGTGTAAAAGATCTGCCTCCTATAGAAGTCTATTGGGGGTGGTGGATTCCACCTTTGTAATTTTTCTACTCTAGGAAAAGTTCTAGCGTGGAAAAAATTAAGCAACGTGCAATATATTTGAGCGGAATCTGCTGCGGCCTCCCATTGACTTGAATAGGAGAGGAAGAAATGTGTCGGAACTGCATTTCTGCCATACAGGGGATCTCTCTTCTGCGGAATCCACGGGTCTCCCATTGAAGTAAATGAGATGTGGATTCCACCGCAGAAACCGCTGCTTTATAGTGTGAAAGAGCCCTGAAAGATATCATGCTGTGCAGAAACTGCAGTGTATCCTATGACGTAGTTCATACTGTTCTATATAGAAAACTTGCCACTTATCTGGAAAAAACAGATCCATTAGTTAAGCAGCTATTTACGGGATGGTAGCCCCAATACACTAGGTAAGGAGGTCCATTAGTAATAAATATTTCTCAATATATAATTAAATATTGTTTTTGTGATTAATCACTATGTTTAAATTATGTTTGATTTGTAGCAATGAGAATACATAATGCATATCAGGTATTTACATTCCAAATCATAACTGTAGGAAAATTACAGTTATGAAGTAGCCACCAAAATTATTTTTTGGTTTGGAGTCACCACAACATGAGGAACTGTATTGCGGGGTCACGGCATTAGAAAGGTTGAGAACCACTGCTCCAGAGGGATTGTAATCTTTTGCATTCCCTCCAGCAATGTGTAAGAACACTCGGTTTCCAGAGCCTTGCAAACAGTGCTCTGACCTGTTAAGCACAAGGGTTTTGTCAATCTGATGTGTGAGGAATTGTATTTTAGTGTAGTTTTCACTAACACTTCTCTTATCAAGAGCCATTTTAAGCATCTTGTCCTATATAGTTAAGGGCTATTTCCATTTCCTCTTCTGTAAACTCTCCATATCTTTTGTCCCTTCACTATTGGACTTTTGATCCTTTTATTCTCAGTCTTTACAAGTTCTTTCTATATAAGGAATATTTGATCTTTGAGTTTGATATAAATTGCAAATATACTTTTTTACAGGCCCTTCCTTTTTAGCCCCGTCATCTGGCTTTTCCTTCTTCTCCCTTCATAGCCTGCTCCACGGTTCTGCCATCACACCTCTTAGGATTGTTCTTTCCACTCTGCTTCCCGTGAGCTCCTTCATGTTGGGAACTCAGCGTGCATCTCCAGACTTAAGCTCTTCAAGGGAGGACCTTGTGTTGTATTAATTTTTATATTTTCAGCACCAAACACAGTGGCTAACTCATGTGAGATGTTTGATAGGTTGATTGTTTGAATCTCTATGTTGTGATATTTTTAAAAATTAAAATTCTCATCATTACTTGCTTATCTTTGTTTCTGTTTCTTTGTTATGGAATTTCCCTTTTTTCCTCCTCAACCTGAACCAATTAAAATTTTACATGTCAAGAAAAAAAAAAAAAAGGCTCATTTGTGACACTTTCTCTAGGAAAGCATTTCTGATTGCCTTAATGTGATATTTCCTTCCTTTGCATCTTTTACACTTGACATTTCTCTTTGGTCTGTAGGGCCAGGGACCGCCACCGTCATGGCCATTCACATGCAGGTTCACATTGGATTCGGGCAGACAGTAAAAAAACAGTGGAGCCAAAAAATGGTGGGTCATTCCTTTATTAAAGTCCTGCACCCTCCAATGAGCAAACAGGCAGGGAAAACACTTCCCTTTCACTCAGGGCTCCCAAAGCCACTGACGCATTCTCCGGTTCCACAACTTGGAGACTCTTCTCTGGTTTCTCCTAGAATCAAAGGCCCCCACAAGCCTCAGTAGGGCTCCCAAAGCCTCTCAGCTCTGGTTTCTCATCTGCACACCTTCTCTCTCTCTGTACAAACTGGCTTCTTCTTCAACACTCCGCATTCTTTTCTCTTCTCTCCCTCTGCAAACATGGCTTCTTTCTGCCTCTTCTCTTTCTTCTCTGCAAAACAGGCTGGAGGCAATCAAAATCCCTCCCCCAGCAAACATTAGCAAAACAATGGCCTGTCCCAAGCAGGAAGATAATTTGCAATTTCACAGACCACATATACCTGGTGCTGCCCAGCCCCCAATGCAAACTATAAGTGAGCAAACATAAAATTCATATTTTACAAACTTATTTGACCAACAGGTCCTTACTATGTGACCCCCTTCTTCTTAACTACATTCTTTACAGAGCCCGGCCCACAGGCTGCAATGAAAAGAATAGTTGTTGAATTAAACTAGATATCAATGATGTATTCTTTACCCATCATATGGATTTAAGTCTTCTGATCTAAGTTTCCATCATAAACTTCTTAAAGTCACATCAAATCAGCACTTAATTAAAATCTTATTAAATAGAAATGAACTTGGTTTAAAAATAGACTATCATGATTTAAGTGCTACTTGTAAGATTGCTAGGTATTCATTTAGAGATGAGAATTCATATAGTATAGCTGAAGAAGGGATGCTTTTTAGCCCAAGCTTAGCCATAATTAGCAGATAAG
Source organism: Saccopteryx leptura (assembly GCF_036850995.1). Taxonomy (NCBI): domain Eukaryota; kingdom Metazoa; phylum Chordata; class Mammalia; order Chiroptera; family Emballonuridae; genus Saccopteryx; species Saccopteryx leptura. The sequence continues at coordinate 183,976,729 of NC_089506.1, read as the reverse complement.
TAACTTAACCTAGAGAAGTTAGTCACCTTGGTAAGGTCCTTCAACAATCTGAAGCTGTTTCTTTCTTTATCATTTATTCTTTCTTTGGGGAGTAGGTGTAGAATTCATTTGCAAAATATTGAGTTCCTCCTACTACTCAGTTTCTAGAATATTATTTTTCTTTGGCTGTGCAAGCCTCCTTTTCTGTTTTAATCATTCATTTATTTACTCTTCCTCTCAGAACCCCACCCACATTCCTGCCTACCTTGTCAACCCTTGAATGTGTTTGGTACATGTCTTCAGGTATGCATGTATCCTTATAAAATATATAACATTGTTTTGCTTGGCTTTGGTTTTGGCCATGTGACTGTTTAACCCTTTGAGTAGTGAGTTATTTTAATGTTTGCTGACCCCTGGGAGTGAGTTTTTTCAAAAAATGAAATTAGTTCCAGTTACAGTTTTATTAACTTAAAATCATGTTTGTTTGATAACCAATTTATGGAAACAAGAAGAACATACATTTGCCTTTTTTTTCATGTTGCCTTACACGTTTTAATTAATTAATTAATTCATTCATTCATTTTTAGAGAGGAGAGAGAGAGGGAGAGAGAGAGACAGAGATGGAAAGAGAGAAAAGAGAGACACAGAGAGAGAAGGGAGAGGAACTGGAAGTATCAACTCCCATATGTGCCTTGACCAGGCAAGCCCAGGGTTTTGAACTGGCGACCTCAGCATTTCCAGGTCGACGCTTTATCCACTGCGCCACCACAGGTCAGGTGCCTTACACGTTTTTAAAATAAATCAGTCGTACTCTGGATGGTCAGGAGGCACGAAGACGTACATGAATGTTCATACTACTCAGAGCATTAATCAATAGAATGAGAAAAAGGTGTCAATTTATCAGATCCAAGTCTGGGTATCAAGAGGCATTACATGTTTTCATTTGCTTTCTTGTGCTGTTGCTGCCACCAGTAGAAGTGTCCTGGTGGTCTCAGGAGAAGGTGACTCTGTTTTCAGATTATTGAGCATTACATTCTTATCTTACTTCTGAAGGTATTTTGTTTACTATTAATGATGTTTGACATCAATAAAGAAAATAGGACCTATAAGAAACATAACATAGGATTCTGTGGAAATACCATCATTAAAATCATTTAGTGAATCTGCTGAAAATACTGATTTTTTTTTGCCCCTTCCAAAGACTCAGAATCAGAAATTCTACAGGAATAAAAATTTTAAAAGATTTAGCCAGTGATTCACAGTGATTCAAATGCAGGTGGTTCTTGGATCACATTTTGAGAAATATTAGTTTTGTTTTCTTCTCTATAATATGATGTGATAAATATATAGGTATATGAGATTTATCTATCATCTATCCACCACTGATCTATATATTATCTTGCTCATATATCTCGAACATATTAACTTTTTTTTTTTTTAACTTTTTCTAAGTTGAGAGTAAGGGAGATAGAAGGGCAAACTCCCGTACACACCCCAACTGGGATCCACCTGGCAACTCCTGTCTGGGGCCGATGCTCTGCTCATCTGGGGCCATAATCGCAACTGAGCAATTTTTAGCACCTGAGGTGGAGGATCCATGGAGCCATCCTCAGCACCTCAGGCCACTTGCTTGAACCAAACAAGCCATGGAGGGAAAGAAAGAGAGAGAGAGAGAGAGAGAAAGAAAGAAAGAGAGAGAAAAGGGGGAAGGAGAGGGGGAGGGGTAGAGAAGCTGATAGTCACTTTTCCTATGTACCCTGACTGGGAGTCAAACCCGGGACATCCATATACTGGCTGATGTTCTATCACTGAGCCAACCAGCCAGGGCCACATATTAACTTTTAATCATTCCGTTAATATATGTTGGAAAGCAGAAACATATAGCCTGTGGAGATTTAAAAATGAACTTTAAACTGACACTTTATAAGAGATGGCTTAACCACTTCCTTTGCATATTGAGTTAATCTGCTTCAGCTTTTTCTTTGTCACAAAGAAATCTCTTCCTCAGGCTTAATAGTCAATTTTTAAGTCACTAAACAAAGCTTACATTTTTTGATTAGCCTTTTAAATTGGACATTGTTGGCTTATGTGTAGGTAAAATAGAAAGAAGACTAGATGATACAACTCCCCAGATGTGTAAGGCCCCTTTGTCCTGAGATATTTGTCTCATCTGCTCAGTCCGAGAACCCAGAATTCCCACTAGCCCAACTGTTAAAGATTCCCAATAAAATGTATTTGTTATTTGGGAAGGGCACACTCACTTCCCTCTAATGGTCATTGATACCTTTGGTTGACATAATTTCTTTTATTTTTAGCCAATCATCTAATTAGAACTTAGATAACGTGCAGTTTTGCCCACAAGATAAAAGACAAGAAATATCAAGAATATGGACCATTTTAGCCTGACCAGGTGGTGGTGCAGTAGAGTGTCAGACTGGGACATGGAGGACCCAGGTTTGAAACTCTGAAGTCACTGGCTTGAGCAAGGGCTCATCCGGCTTGAGTGAGGACTCACCAACTTGAGTGCGGGGTTGCTGGCTTGAGGGTAGGATCATAGACATGGTCGCTGGCTTGAGCTCAAGGTCACTGGCTTGAAGCCCAAAGTCTCTGGCTTGAGCAAGGGGTCACTTGCTTTGCTGCAGTCCCCCAGTCAAGGCACATATGAGAAAGCAATCAATGAACAACTGAGGAGACAAAGGAGCCGCAATGAAGAATTGATGCTTCTCATTTCTCTCCCTTCCTGCTTGTTCGTCCCTTTCTGTCCCTCTCTCTGTCTCTCTCTCTGTCTCTAACACACACACACACACACACACACACACACACACACACACACACACACACACACAGACTATGGATCATTTTATAGGACAGACCTAGCAGTATGTGGACCTGAAAAAACTGGGCAAAGGCAGGACTGATAAAAAAGGAGGCTGGATGGCCCTTAGACATATTTCTACTTTGTATGATATTTTCTCCCAGGACAAGAAGCCTTCATTAATAATCGTGGCCTTTCTTATTTCTTATAATGACTGTTTATATTCAGCTAAATAGTGCTACATACAGTTTTTTAAATGTTGAAAGCTTTTTAGCCAAGAAATAGTCTTTAGGTGCCAATTATAATTTTAATGCTAAAATTAAATAAGGAACCAATAATTTTGTGGAGAAACATGCTTCATTAGCAAGCTGATTAAAAAGTCATTAAAGATTGGGGTAGGAATTGAATAAATAAGCTTTGTGAATGAGTCATATATACATTTTTTCTGGTTAGAATGAAGAAGTACTTTTTGCCTAAGAAGAATTTGCAGTAGCTGAAGGGGAACTGGTCATTTATAAAGATTTCCTCAGTAAATTTCAGAGAGCCTTCCTAGCTATGTTTCTGTGTGTGCTGCTGTATACAAAGTGGCTGTGTGCTTGAGCTTGTTTTTCTTTATAAAGCTGCAAGAATAATACCAAGCCAAACCAAAACAAAAAACAAAAAAAAAACCCCTTCATCAGACCTGTCTTTTAATGTTGTACAACCTTCATTTTAGTTAGACTTAAATTCTTTGCCCATATGCCAGGAGTTATTATTGCCTGTCTTCTTCAACCTTGGGTATAGTGTAATGTGTAAGGCTTGGATTTGTTTTCCCCTTTGCACTTGGGCACTGGGATTATAACTGTATAGTAGCAGATATGGACTGCCCAGATCAGTCCTAAGGATTTGTTTGTGTGGTTGGAAGATGTCCTTTGTGTTGTTGTTGTTGTTATTATTATTGGTTGCATATCAAATGCTTTCTTTGTCATGAGATTTTTTCCTCCTTTTTTTGGTCGTATGGCTAGTGTGATATAAAATGTTAGTTAGGATCATCTTTTGCTCACCGCCTTCGCACATATAATTAGAATTTTGATGTAGAAGTTGATTTGATTTTTGAATCTTGCTTTTTATTCACACTGCCAATTTATTTTTAAAATGTCTTAGTAGAGTGCTTCCTTAGGCCTCAGGAGCACCAAGTTGCTTAATAAATATGATATGATGGTGACATTTTTCATCAAGCCATCAGTGTTTTTGCCAAATGCTAACCTTTATGTCCCTTACTTGAGCACTAAACATCCTTTATGAGCCATCCTAAATCTAGGTGTCAGGGTCCTGCTGCTGAGAGTGCCACGAGTTGGTCCCTTGACATTATTTTCAGAATATAACAATTGAATATATAGTTGAACCTATTAGGGATCCCATCTGGACTGAGAAATAGGAGGTCAAATATGTTAGCTATCTAAAAGGCTGACTTAATCATTATTTTTATTGTTATCTGCACAATGAGAAGAGAAAGGGACTGGAATGGGTATGCTTCAGCTCTTATTTGATCAGATCTTATTCAAAAGGCATTTGGACATAGGAATTACATATAGTAACAATTGATGGGATATTATCTGATGTTGTAATATTATTATCTGATTTAACTTATCAAATATGTCAAATATATGTTATCTTTTTAGTTATTAAAAATGTCTTAATGTCCTTGATCCTTTAGTTTAGGGGTGTACAAACTATATATAGCCCATGGGCCAAAGAGTGCCCATAACCTGTTTTGTAAATAAGTTGTTTTTTTGTATACAGCTACACCCATTCATTTGTGTGTTGTCACTGGTAGTTTTCATTCTACAATGGAGGAGTTGAATTTGATCCACGAAGCCTAAAATATTTACTATCCAGTCCTTCACAGAAAAAATTTGCCAACCTAGGCTTTGGTTGAATCAAGTGTCCCAGTGGTGTAGAGTTTTTGAGGTATTTTTGCCTATTTTGATAATTATGTTTGGGAAGCTGATAAAAAGATGTTTACCATTTGTTACACATTTTGTGTCTTCGAACACACACGTGGTTTTTTTTTTCCCTAGAATGAATTAGTTTTCATTCAAGGCTTTATCACAGGATTTGAATCAGTGAAGAAATAGCCATTACTACTTTGTGTTGTGTGTCAGTGGGACAGTCACATGTGCAAATTCTGTGAGCTGTGTGTTTTTGAGAGAGAAAGACAAAAGGAGATGATACAAAATGTTTCTTTTTTTTGACTTCCTATACATTTCTATTGAGTTATTTCCATTGGCTGTTTTGCTCTTCAATTTCTTGCTAAATTAAAATCTGTTGTCCACACCTGGCTATAGCCTTGACTTCAGTTAGCATTTGGAAAATGGAGACAGTTGGCATATTCTTAATACCTAAATATTGGTGAGTTTATTTTTGTTTATTAGTTTTTATCCAAGTAATACAACCCAGGATAAGAAATCAGGAATACAGAAGAGCTTATTGATTATGAGTAAAACTCTCTTGCCCTATCCCTTGCACACCCAGTCTCATTTATTTTCACCACTAAAGAAAATTCTGGTAGTTATCTGAATAAAATTCATCAACCACTATTTCTTGATTTAATGACCTTGGGTACTTTCTACTTACTCTCTAGCGTGAAAGGTGAGGATATGGTTCACTCATGCCCGAACTCATCCCCTTCTCCTAAACTTTGATAGTTATATCATTATCTTTGTTTCATTATTGGTTCTCGTTATAACATTAGAAATATATCAATAATTCTATTTTCTGTTCACTTTAGTCCATTGACTTGATTTTGCTTCATTTTATTTTTTTGTAGCAGAGACAGAGAGAGTCAGAGAGAGGGACAGATAGGGACAGACAGACAGGAAGGGAGAGAGATGAGAAATATCAATTCTTCATTGCAGCTCCTTAGTTGTTCATTGATTGATTTCTCATATGTGCCTTGACCATGGGGCTACAGCAGACCGAGTGATCCCTTGCTTGAGCCAGCAACCTTGGGCTCAAGCTGGTGAGCCTTGCTCAAACCAGATGAGCCTGCGCTCAAGCTGGTGACCTTGGGGTTTCGAACCTGGTCCTCCACATCCCAGTCTGACACTCTATCCACTGCACCACTGCCTGGTCAGAGGCTGATTTTGCTTTATGATGAAAACATTAGTGACTCTATTCTTTCTCTGTTTCTTCCCTTGTTTTCCTTTTGCCACTTTCCTTCAATTTAATCTTGGCTTTTATATTGTCAAGGTTGATAACATTTACATTGTGTTCTGCAATTACAACCATAATTTCTGTGCTTTCTGCCTATGTTTGTTGCCTTTGAGGCTAAGAATAATCAATATTTATATTACTATAAGTATGTAATTATTTTTTACTGCTGAGACATGTAGTGTGTTATGATTCTATTACTTTGCCTCTGGAGTCTATTACAGCCCCCCTGCCCCCCCGCCCTGGCCCCTCATCAAGGTGAAATAGAATCCTTTCTTTTGTACCTCTGTTTTCCTTTTATAGGATTTCTGTTAATCAGATACTGACCAACTTGGATTGATTTTTATACGTCTCTTATATTTTTGCTCATATTTTCAATTTCTTTGTCCTTTCTGCTCTATAATTTAAAAGATGTCTCAACTTTATTTTTTCTTCATCTTATTGCATTTAAGAATGTTGGCAATTGGTTCTCCTGCTCTTCTTACTCGTTCTGGAGAGTTTCATGATTAATTTCCCACTTCAGCCCTCTCTTCTTCTGATCACGTGTTGCACGATGTCTCCCTCTGCTTTAATGTATACACAGTACTATTCTATTCCCTACTTTGTCATCCAGAATTCGGCAAAAATACCTGGTCCATTGCTGTTCCATATGTCCTCAGTACTTTTATGGATTTACTTCCTTGTGTCTTTTTTAACTGCCAGTTTAATTAGTTTCAAAAGAGAAGAGGGAGAGGGATATGTTGCGTCTACCATCTTGAACTTTATTACTTTAAATTTTTATTTCACTGTGATTTTTCTTCCTTTACAGATCCCAGATCATTTCAGATTATAATAAAGGACCAACACATGTATCTAGTATGTTTAAATTTTCTTCACTTTTCCAAGCAAGCTGACAAAGTTTTCTCTAATATTTGATTAAATTTATGCTCTTATAAATACAATAAATGCACATTTTTATTTTCACTTCCTACAATTTCTCTTTCTTCAAGTCAGTTTTATTTTAAACTCTTCTACATGTGTATATATTCTTTGAACTCAGAGTTTTAAAATTTAAGATATTCCATCATTTTTAACATGGTGCTTAGGTTTAAATTTATTTTCCATCACAAATCAACCATAGACTTTATATGCATTCAGTTGATTATATAATTTCTTATACACACAATAGGCTTAGGCTCACTTTTTATTTTTCCTCTTTTCTTCATTTTAATTTTCTTTTCTAGTGAATTTCCATTGTGAAATGTTTTTGTACTTACATATAACCTAGCAATTCTTGTCCTTAGAGAGTTTAAGCACAAAATCATTTTTATTCTGTCTTCTCATCTTTAAGATATTTTATTGTGTGGATATAGATTGCCTACTGTTTTTTCCCAATATATGACTTCCCAAATGACTAAAAAAAATATAAAACTGCTATAAACTGAATTGTGTCCTCCTAAAATTCATACATTGAAGCCCTAACTCTCAATGTGATTGTTTTAAGGTAAAGTGAGGTCATAAGGGTGGGGCCCTGATATGTTAGGATTAGTACACTTATAAAAAGAGACACAGAGAATTACCTTCTCTTTACCATGTGAGAACCCAGTGAATAGGTGGCCAAATGCAGCCAGGAGGAGAACCTTCATCAGACACCATACTAGTTGGCACCTTAATCTTGGATTTGCCAGCCAAATTTATTGCAAACTCAGTTTCTATTGTTTAAATTACCCCATGTATGGTATTTCCTTATGAGATCCCAAACTGATCAGTACAGATACCTACAAAGGTTTTGAATTGCTTCCCACTTTTTTTTTATACCCTTCTAGTGTACAGACACTGACTTATCTAGTATAAAAGGTTTATCGAATGGGCTGAACTGGTTTAATCATGAATGGCTCTCTTTCTCTTATGACACTGTTCTGGAGCAAGTTTCTTTGGATCTCTCTGGACTCTCATCTGGGAATGGTCTATAGATTTCTTGTCTTTTTTGTAAACTATAAAAATAGTGTAATTTAAATGTGATCATCAAAAGAACTAGATAGCCGAGTTCTATCTCAAACCTCAAATTTTCATCCAACTCTAACATTCTGATGACCTCTCCTGCTCAAGTTGTAGGTATAGCTATGACCCAGTGGGGAAAGGGGCTTTGTTTTCTTTCTCTCCCTCTCTTTTTGTTTTTTTTTTTTTTTTACTCTCAAACCCTCCCCTAGTTGCTCTGCTCCCATATCCCTGAAAGTCAGTGATGTAGGGAGGGTGGATTTAGAGAAAAAAGGACAAAAACCGATGCGACTGATGCTGCCATAATCTGGCCGTTGATGCCTGCTGTTAGAACAAGTGTTCAAATGGTGGCTCCCTCTCCCTTTGTCCACCCTCCACTCTTCCCTCAGAGGGTTAATGCACATTGTGACCATTCCTCAGATATCCCTGACCCCAGAGTATACCCATAGGTTCTTCTGCCTGGGGAGTGCTTCCCTTCAGTCAGCTGTCTTAGGTGAAGTTCTTTTGGCCATTTCATGCCTTGCTAACTACTCTACAAGGTGTCGCTTCACCACAGAAAGTTCAAGCATATTACAGTGAAATTTGAGCAAATGCTGTGCTTCCTTCTTGCCCTGTAATTATTGCTTCTGTTACTGTCATTTGCTTTAGATGGCTTGCTATCTTTATGCTTCTACAGGTATGAGGCCGACACTAGTCTTTGCCTACTGAATTTCACCCAAATCTAGGGATTTGTGTTCATTTCTCTCAAGAATTTTCTTGTATTCCACTGCAGTAGTTGCATAGGGCTAGCCACTGACACGCTCATCAAAGAGCCATCTGCTTGGGAGAAGCCATTTCTCATCCTACAGCAACTGCCAGTATCTCTGATTGATCCTCTTGAGAGCCTTCCTCACTTGGCTTGGAGGTGGAGCACCTATGAGAGCAGAGGAAGCACCTGCTTTACATCTATAAGTTCCTTTAAAATAAACTCCTTACTGGATCCTCAGCTTTCTCTTATGTGGGCTGGAGGTGGGAGATGGTCACTGATGGACTAATTTTGCCACTTTAATCAGTCTGATGAGAACACTGGAACATCTCTCCATAGAACAGCGGTTCTCAACCTGTGGGTCGCGACCCCGGCGGGGGTTGAACGAACAAAACACAGGGGTCGCCTAAAGCCATCGGAAAATACATATTTATTATACAATACATTTTTAAATAAAATATGTATTTCCTATGGCTTTAGGCGACCCCTGTGTTTTGGTCGTTCGACCCCCGCCGGGGTCGCGACCCACAGGTTGAGAATCGCTGCCATAGAAGAAGAGTTTCTCATCTATTGCCCTCAGTGTTGATGCTTCAGCTGATTGCCACAGCTGCAGGAAAAGTCCCATTTACCATCTTGATACACTGCTTTGGTGCTGAACATTTGTTTTCACCAATGCTAGTCATTCTTTCCCAGTGAGACATTAGTATTGAATTGAATGAAAGGGAAAAGAGAGCTTCCCTTCCTTAGAAATTCTATCTCACAGGGAGTTAATTCATTTGTATGGAAAGAAAATGAATAGTTTCCTAGTGTCCTTGATGCTCAGCTCTGAACAAGGCTTTTTTCTTTGAACAAACTGTTTATATGTGTTTCTTCTATACCCCAAAGTGGCCATCTTCTACTCACAACAGTAGCCTCAGTACGTACCAGAGTACATATATCATAACTGGAACTCTATAAACGTTGAGTGACTGTGAGCTGATGGGTCCATTGTGAAAGGGAGAGAGTTATGAAATGGCCATTTGAATCACAATTCCTAACAACCTGAATTAAAGATGAAGTTGTAGAAAGAGCAAAGCTGTATTAAATTCAAGTACGTACGGTGAAGAGGAAGGTCATGTCTATTCAGGCAGAGAGGAATTAAAAAGGATAACCGGTCTCTCCCTCCCCCCAGTTAGCTTCCCCAAATAATCTCAATTTAGAATAATTCTAAAGTTACTTGAATGATGGCACTAGGCCTGAAGCAGTTCATAAACTGGCAAAGAGTGTCGGTCAGAACAATACCCTTCCTAACCTACTGACATACTTCGGAGAATCATTTGACATCCTATGAAAGATACAAATGCATCTGCGTATCTGTATCCCATGCTTAGAAGACCCTAAATCATATACTTTAGGTGGGAAAACGTTGCCATGTAGGATTATGTGCATTCTGCTGATGCAAAAACACAAGGTAGGCAGCATCTTTTGACAACTGTGTGGCAGAAAATTATCTCCCATGATAACAGCTGTTTGAAACACTAATATGGGATTGACTTTGCTGTAGCTTCAAGCAGAAGTACATGTTGACTCTCAGGAAATAAGCTGTTATCTAAATTCAACTATTTGGAGAAGGTATGAACCCAGCAGGGAAAATTGCATCCTATATAGGACACTGGTGTATTTAGTTTGCTCCAGCTTAAAGTCTCGGCGTGGAAAAACCAAGTTCAAACAGTCTGATGGCAGAAAGGGTTAGAGAAAGAACAAGTGACAGAGGGAGAGAGCGAGCCAGAGGGCCTCTGTGAGCCATGCTTGTAGGGAGGGAACTAGACAGGGGCACCTCTGCTTAAGAATGGTGCAGAAAAGTGACATTGTTTGGTGATTACACCCCTACCCCCCACAATATCCAGAGGACAGCAGCATAACAGTCTGCTGTTGATGTAAATAAAAAAAAAGTGTCAGTTGAGGAAAGACGTGTACTCAGCATGCTCTTAAAAACATCTGTTCTAGTAAAACACTTGAAAAATAATCCTGCACGAACAGGAGAAAAACAGCTGTGCATGAATCGATGAGCCCCACCGTCCTCATGCCTGGGATATATGTACAATAAAATCTTCAGAAATGGGCCCCGGGGTATTTGGATCAGTGGAAAGACTATTGATTTTGTGTAATTTTACTGTGAGCTGTTGTTATTTAGCTGTATGGAATATATCGCACCTGGAGTCCAAGGGAAAGCGCCGGCTCATGAACCGGTTACTTAAAAGTCTTTCACATCAACTCTTCAAGGCAATACATAAGCAAACATTACTCTCAAGGGAAGGTTTTGAAGCACCAAGAGGTGATGTGTCTGCAGCTAAGTAGTCGTCATGGAGGTGGGGTTGCAGCCCGGGGCTTCCCTCCTCCTGCTCTTGGTTCCAAACTGCACCCCAAACTTTGGTCCTGCTCTTTAGCCCTTTCTTTTGTCAACTCCCGCCAACATGATCAGGTTTTCTTATTTGTCAAGATGGAGCGGTGACCTGGGTTTCGAAAGCACAGCCCGTATGGATCTTAGCATTACCTCTTTTTTCTCATCCTGTCCTGGGAAAGTTGTTGGAGTAAAGCTGGTGGGAATTTTCTTTCTTCAGGAGCAGACAGTGTGATATAAAGAAAGAGTAAACTCCATCTGTTCTTTTCTTGCCATATCTTTAAAAATTTTTGTTTCTGGGCCTGCTCGCTACGAACATTAATTTATTTCTAAATTCATGACCTGTTGCTTGCATACTATAATTGCAGTTTACACTTCCAAAAGTCATTTGAAGTTAAAAATCACACGTGGGTCAGCTCTCGTCCCTCAGAGGTCGGTGATACTGGGGAGAGTCTGGGAATGCCTTCAAGCTCCACCCTCTTCACGTCGAACGGTGAACAACACGGATTTCTAGGGTTCCCTTGTAAGGTGCAAAGTGCTATAATACAGTATTCCGTCTAGAAGCTATTTTTCTTGGGCTAAAAGAGCATTCCAAAATTTATCAGCCTTCACTGGATTCAATCAGTCAGCCACTCAGAGCTGCCCTAGGCAGAGCTGCGCTTTTCACCGCAGACATGTGGAAAAGCAATCAGACACTGAATTATATGACTGGCTTTCTTTGTCTTCATCTGTTTAAAGGACTCATGGAACCCCGTGAAATAACAGTGCTGTGTGTAAAAGGCCCCGGAGAACCTCATTCATCATGAACTTGGTCAGCAAAAATGAACAAATAGCTTAAGGGCTGACTTCACAAAAGGCAGGAACAGACAATGTTTTGATGTTTTCAGGGATCGTCGTGCTGTGAACATGATTTGGCCTTCCCTGCCCCCACGCCCACGTTCCAGACTTTAAACATGTAGACCCTTAGACTTCCGTCAAAAGCAGACAGAAACTGAAATGCTCATAGACTGTTAGTGTTGCAACTGTAAAATAATAGCCTTCCCAGGTATTGATTATCTACTCTGAGAGCCCCAAATATATCATTAAAAGCAGTTTCTGCCTCTTTGTGTAGCAAGGCTGCTGACAGCTGCAAGGCCGGCGGAGCCCTTCTAAGTGAGGTGGAAGAGCCAGGCCCACCAGCCCCCGGGGAAATGCGTGTTGGCTCAGTGCTGATCTCCCCTGTGAGCGTGAGCGGCTCTGTGGGTGACTGTTAGTGGTTTAAACTTTCGATTTGGCTCTCTCTGGGCACAGCCTGATTCTCACTTACACTCAAGCCTCTTCCTTCGGTGTTTGGGCTTAGGGCATATAAAGAAATGTTAATATTTGCTGAAGCCACATATAATTACTACTATACTTTGGTTTCAGAAAGGTAATGCATTATAAAACCAGGGAGGTGTCATTTTTAGATGTTTTGTAGTCTGGATAACCCATAAAACGGACCCTTTGTAATGTAGATAATTTGGAGCAAGTTTAAAATGTCTTGGAAATGAATCGCCAGTTAAGTTTCATTTTGAGAGTGAAAGGGAAGTCATGAACATTGGATTTCTTGAGGAGATGTGACTGAGTACCTTCCGCTTAGGGAAAACACAGACTTTCAAGAGAGTCTAGGGAAAAATCATGTGGCTATCGAGGAGGCTGTTTCTGGCTTTGCAAGCCACTTGATACTAGATGTGAACTGGGATGTGTGTGTGTGCGTGTGTGTGTGTGTGTGCGCACGCGCGCGACTATGGTGGGGGTGGGGAGCACTCTCATAAAGTCCCCATTTTTGTGCAGTGGTGAATTTGATTTAAACTTGGAGCCTAATCAGATGGGTAGGTTACTTGTCAAGGAATGATTAGTGTGACAGATTTTCCATTTTTATATCCTGCCAGAAAATGAAAAATCAAAATTTTAAGGTATAGATTAGTTAGAGCACAAAATGCTCAGATTAGTGAAGCCATCTTAAAAAGGGAGGTAGTGTATCAGTGCCAGGTGTTTTGCAGAGTGTGTAGGGGAGAAGCAAATCTCCCCACAGATCCTGTTACAATACAAGCATCTTACAAAGAATTTCAGCAATTATTGGATTTAGAGAGGGATACTTTATTTTACAAAAAAAAAAAAATTATGGCTGTGATAATATGAGGGCAACATGAATCCAAAGCAGTTTGGGACAGCAATGCATTTACATATAGATGAACATCAGCAATGTTGGGACAATATAGGAAGAAAAAGTCTTCAAGTTGATCCAAAATAGAATCGACACTATAAACTGCTGCAGAGCATGAAAGGGCCAGAGCTGACACTGGAATGTGATGAGGCAAGCTTTGTTTGCTATGTATTGTCATGTGTAAGTTAATTGTATATGCAGATAGTTCTCATTCTGTGCTGTTGAGTTTAATTCTTTTCAACACATCCTTTTGGTTTTTCTTACATAGTTCAGGGTAAAAAAAGTATTCTTATAACTATCTCTCTGTAATCTGGGTTCCGTTAAAATTCTGAGGCCCAGATCTGCCAAACCAAGCTAAGCAGCGCCACTCAGAAGGATGTGGCTACAGTAACAGCTTTTCCCAGGGAGTGTTCCAGTGTCAGGTCAGTCGCCATGTCCTCACTCACTAGGCCTTTGAACCTGTTCTCTTAGTTCACTCCGCCCTTCCTGCATTCTTCATCATGGTCTATCTCAGTACTGAAAAACGATCAGATAACCGAATACAGATGACGTAAATAACTGAATGACAAACCTAGAATGAGCTTCCTGAAAATGAAAAAAGACAAAACTAAACTAAAATGAAAGCAATCTGCAGCAAAAACAACCCTCCAAACAAGCAGGGTGCTATCAGCATGTGTGGTGGGAGGGACGTGGACCGGAAACTCACTCTGGTCCTCACTCTGCTCTTATAGAGGGTTGTCTTTTGATGATCTTCTTAATCCTTCCGGGCATCAGTTTCCTCATCTGTAGTATAAGGAGGTTGACTAAGACCATTACTCCTTTCTGTCTAATTTTAAGATTATAGGAATTTGACAGAAATCTGTTAAACAGGAGTAGAGAGTTTCATATGTATATATGTTTCATATATAATTTTACTGATATCATACTCTGTAATTTGTTTTCTTTAAGGTAATGCATTATAACACCCAGGGTGCAGCATTTTTACATTATTTATAGTAAATAATATTCATATCATATGAAATGATACACTCCATCAGCCTGGCTGATTTAGGCAGGAAAGGAATTTAATAAAAGAATATTGGAAAGTCCCAGAATCAAAAAGAAGGCTTAGAAACCAGTTTGGGGCCCTGCGGTCAGAAAAAAAAAAAAAAATGTCCGAGCTGGTGTCACAGAACAGACCTGGTAAGGAAGCTGTTGAAGAAAACCGATGCTGCCACCGCTGGGCTGGAGCTGCGTCTTGTCCCCCGGCCACTGTTGTAGAGTTGCCGGTGTTGCTCCCTCAACTCCAGCACCAGTGGACACTCCCCGCAGGTCCTGCCTCTTTGCACACTGCCTTGTGATGTAAAGGCTGAGGCACCCAGAGTTCTCCCACCAGGACTTATAATGCGGAGGCTTCTCCAAATGTAACCAAGCCTCTGAAAACGGCTGCTGTATCCTCCTGATTCAGTTTAATAGACAAATGCTCAGTTCTGTGATGGAGAATTTCCCTGTTGAAGCGCTCGAATGCAGCCTACTCCAGGGTGAAGCTCCCGTCCGTGTGCTTCTTCCTTGTTAATATCACCTTCCCCCTAAAGCCATTTCTCTTCACTCATCTCCAGTTTCTACCAAAACAATCTTTTTTTTTTCTCTCTCCTTTTTCTTTCCTTTCCTTCTCTCCTCATCTTTATTAATCTTTGTGAATTAGTCTTTTTTTTTGCCTTTTTCTGAAGTGAGAAGTGGGGAGGCAGAGAGACAGACTCCCGCATGCCCCCAACTGGGGTCCACCCATCATACCCACTAGGGGGCGACGCTCTGCCCATCTGGGGCATTGCTCCATTGCAACTGGAGCCATTCTAGCGCCTGAGGCAGAGGCCATGGAGCCATCCTCAGCATCTGTGCCAACTTTGCTCCAATGGAGCCTTGGCTACAGGAGGGGAAGAGAGAGATAGAGAGAAAGGAGAGGGGGAATGATGGAGAAGCAGATGGGCACTTCTCCTGTGTGCCCTGGCCAGGGATCGAACCCAGGACTTCTACATGCTGGGTTGATGCTCTACCACTGAGCCAACCGGCCAGGGTGATTATTAATCTTTGTAATAAGCAAGTCAGAAGGTTATTTGTCTTTGACTAGCTATCAATTGACTTGTAACATTTAAACCTTAATTTAAAAAATGTTTTTTATAAATCATTTGCATAACAATGTACTCAGACATTTGTAGTGATTTAGAAAAATTTTATTTTTTATTTTTTTTTAAATTCTGAAGACAACTTGTGTAAAATTTTGAGATGGATATGAAAGCTTTAGACAAGGGTATACTGAAAAAAATTGCCCCATGTACTCTGGGTAGGGTTGGCACATGTGATTGACATGGGACCATGAGGTGGGTATGTTTAGGTAGGTCTGTGAGGCAAAGCTCTTTGAAAAAAGAGGTAAAGGTTTAATTCTGTTCCATAAGACACTGAAAATAGTGCTGTATTGTCCAGTAATTGGTTGTGAAGACAAAACCCCAGTGTGATTTGAGTCCTTCAAGGCATGGAATCCATGAGAAGCAATTGTTATACTTTGTGTAAAAAATTACAGTGCTTACACAAAAAGAAATGCAGCTCTTTGGCTTAAATTGGAAAACGCTATGAGGACGCAGTAAAATGCAACATAAGCTATTCCACTATGAGCCTAAAGAACAGTAATAAGTGGAAATGACTGCTAATAGTCTATTGTCAGTGATATAATGTTGCTGCCCTGTGGATGTCAGAACTGGACCTTTCCTGAATTTATTATAATACTCACAGGGGGAAACGCATGTTCATTACCAGTGATTAGAACATCTGGTAAGGTAACCTCTAATTCTGCTTAAATGGAAATCGACAAAGCAGATACATGTTATCCTGGTTCTTGAGAATTAGTCCTCTGGGATGGCTCTTCTGATTCAGCGTTCCTGAATTATGTGCCCTCCTCAGAACAAGGCTTGAACATCAAATGACACTCAATGGTTCAATCTGTGTAAATAAATTTAAGCCATATGAACCTGACACAAATTGCTTTACTCAATGAATTGAATGATTACAAGGGACAGCCTGATCTGAACACTGCTTTATAGATTGACTTCAAGATCTAAGTCTCCTTCCTGCCTATACAAGGAGGTAAAAGTTAGTGGTCAACCTAAGTTCCAATTACATTTTAAATAGATAATACTACAGGTTGGATGATAGACCTCGAGAGAATATGAATGCTAAAGCAGGAAAGAGTTTCTTCCCTTGCATCAATAGTTATTGTACAGGTAAAAGGCATTGTATTAATATTTTTATCATCCTGGGGAAGAGGGGTCATCTTGTGGGGAATATTTTATATGTACAACAGCTAGTCTCTGTTGTGAAAATTGTTTTTATTCTCTATAAGCCAAGATATCTGGGAAACTTCATAAAAATAAATCATTTTATTTCTTTGTATCATATTTCCTTCATCTGCAGTAATTTCTGTATGATATTGAAGGAATACCTGGAGGTAGACCCAGTGTTGATAAAACTTATTTAAATTGCTGACAGCAATCCAGCTGTGTTCAGGAGCTGAATCTTAACATAATATAAATGGAAGCAAGTCCCAGAAGAGCCCCACCTTGCTGAGCTCCAGGTATGTGTGAAACTCTCAATTTGTCATTGTGTAAGCTCTGGAAGATTATCACCATTGCTACCGACAGAAGTTATCCGGCAGATTGAAGAGAGATGAGCAGAAAGAAGGAAGAAATGAGAGTTGTTTTAGGCAAATAACACAATAGCGAAGAAAGAGACAGGCGAAGAAAAGGCAAGTGGCCGTGGCTCAGTGGAGTTCCTGAGGATTCAGATGCAATGTTACAAGCAATCCCACGTACAGTTAATACAGGGAGGTTCTGACCATCAGCATATCGTGTGGAATAGAAGTGTGATGTACAGAGGTTGGCCGTTCTTCCTGGTGATGGCTTTGTTTGTTTGTTTGTTTCCTGGGAGTTTTGTTTTATTTTATGTTTTTAAAACAATATATTGGGGGCACATTGAGTAATAACATCACATAGGTTTCAGGTGTACAATTTCATAATACATCATCTATGGACTGCTTTTTGTGCTACAGAAGGTTCAGCTGCTTGGTCTAGTTCTGCTTCTGCTGCCACTTTAACTAAGTATTTGTGGAATATTTAGTCCTGTCAGTTATCATGATAAAAGCACTGGTGTGTATTAGCTCATTTACTATTTCCAGAGATTTCTTCAAAATGTAGCGGCATGTTAAAAGTTGCATGGCTGGGTACCAGGAGACGGACCTCCCACTTGAATCGGCCATCAGCTTGCCACCAACGAGGGCAACTCATGTAACTTTCTAACTATAGGATGGAAATAACAAGACAAAGTTTATAGGCTTGTTGTTAGAAATAAATAGCTCCAGTACAGAGACTAACTCCAAGTCAGGCAGATAGCCTACTATCCTACCAAGTTTCTTTTTTTCTCTTTCTAGTTAAAATCGTTCTGTATCTATAATAACTGAATTAAAAAATTTTTTTTTCGCCTGACCAGGTGGTGGCGTAGTGGATAGAATGTCATACTGGGATGCCGAGGACCCAGGTTTGAGACCCCAAGGTCGCCAGCTTGAGCATGGGCTCATCTGGTTTGAGCAAAAGCTCACCAGCTTGGACCCAAGGTCGCTGGCTCCAGCAAGGAGTTACTCAGTCTGCTGAAGGCCCGCGGTCAAGGCACATATGAGAAAGCAATCAATGAACAACTAAGGTGTTGCAATGCGCAACGAAAAACTAATGATTGATGCTTCTCATCTCTCTGTTCCTGTCTGTCTGTCCCTGTCTATCCCTCTCTCTGACTCTCTCTCTGTCTCTGTAAAAAAAAAAAAAATAAAAAATAATAACAAAAAATAAAAATAAAAATAAAAATTTTTCAGCTGAAAAAATTGCCCTTATTCTGAATTATATAGTTTTGGAGTTCATCAAAGAAGTTGTATCTGCTTTATTGTTATATCCTTGTTATTTATTATTTTAGGGTCTAACATAATATCTTGCACGTAGTGAGTACTAAGAGTTTTTATTGAATTAATGGCACAATTACTAAGATACAAACTACCTCATTGGAAATAAACATTTTTGGATTGGGAGACTTTCAATGAAGCAAAATAGCATAGGCAACAAAAACATGAATGAAACATTTAGAAGCCATAGTTTCTCTGGGAGCCAATGGGTCCAGGAAAAATAGCTAAATGCAGCATTGCCCAATCTATTGCTCAGACCAACAAGATCTCAGTGTGATTTTTATGGGCAATACTCTGAAAGAATTCAACTTACTTAGAGGAAATAAATGCTAAACTTGTGAGTTCCTTTTCTAAGGTGAACTGAAACCCAGATGGACTGAAATGAGCAAGCTTGTTTATTTTCTCCCTATAGTAACATTTTCTCAGAAATAAGGCTTTCAAGTAATTCACAGCACAGTTTTTCTATTATCACCTTTTACATCTGGGGTTGGTTGGCATGTAAATTTTCTAAAGAATAAAAGAAAATCTGAGTGGATGGAGACATAAGGGAGATATATTTTTGTTTCTATTTGTCTTTAATGCTTTTTACACTTTCGGGAGGAGGTCTAAATTCCCTGTTCCATTCCAGGGATACCGCTGATAATGAAAAACTAAGCTCCAGATAGTAGGTAATTTGGAATACTACAGACTACTTCACCAACATTTTTAGTTATTATTATAATTGGTTGCCATTGTTAGCTCAAGATTTTATTTATACTAGTGGGTGACAAAGGAAGAAAATTATAGAAACAACCAAAAGAACCCTAGTACTGTGGAACTATTGCCCTTAAGTTTGGATCTCGTCTCTGTAATGACTACACATGGTCTTAGGCACATTACTTCACCTCTGTTTTGTCATCCCCAAAAGAGAGAAAGTAATTCAATCTATTTTTGAGGGTTAAATGAACTAATATATGTAAAGGACCTGAAAGAGTGTCAGGACAACAGTTGCCAAATATGAGCAGTATTAGTCGTGTCTGCTGGTGATGAGTTTGGCTTTTATATTTCCAACCATATTACATTTTTCTTCTTCCCAGTAGTATCAGGACATGAATCCAAACACTGGGGAATTTGAGTGTGTGTGCATGTGCATGCATGCATGATTTTTTTTCTTTTAGGTGAGTGAGCTGGTTTTATTTCAGAAAGTAAAAGTTATTAACTTTGAAACATCCTTCAATAATCCAATTTGAAGAAGAGCCAAACTATAAAGAACCATATTCTTCACTGAAATGGGAAAATGTGCAGTGGGCATGTATAATAAATAACACATTATGGAGTGAGGATAGGAGGTTAAATGTCTGTAAGTGAATAAGAAAGTTCACCCAAAAGGATAATGACTCGAGAGTTCTGGAAACTTCACGGAAGAGGTTTTGTATTTTGTTAAATACAATGTGGTAGCGTTTTCCAGGTCGAGGTCTTCTTGTATCTCCATATACTCCCGCTGGGAATCTGAGTATTCCAAAGGTTGTTTTCAGAGGTGCAGTGGAACACTGGACACAATAGAAGAGTAAAATCAAATTTGCAAATTTGATTTCTAGGGAAAGAAAGGTGAGGAAAGTAACAAGTAGGCTTCTCATCAATAGATTGACAATCTGTTCCTAAGTAGATTGGTAGAATTTGGAAGCATTTGGGGTATAACAGTGTGGTTTTGAACAGTTGGTCTCACTAAAATAAATCAGGATTATTTTTCTATATAAGAATTGACAGGGCGTTAGGATGTTTCAGCTCAATATTCTGTGATTGATTGTTTTCTCACTTATAAAATAATGTGCTTCTTTAATGTAGACCTGACTTTGGTCCATAACTTGGTTACTTATTAATAGTAAGACTGTGGGCAAGTAGCTTGACCTTGCTGAATCTGAATTTTGGTATTTATGAAATGAGAACAAAAGTGCAAACCAGTAGTAGAGAAGGGCAGTGTTAAAAGGGATCAATGCCTAGAAAGTAGTAAGCATCCAACAAATATTAGCTGTTGTTACTGTAGGTCTGACCACAGCTTCCCAACAGTCTCTCAGTCCTTTTCTCATTTCTATTTTATATGTCAAAGCCTACAACAATAAGTTAAGATCATTGAAAACTAGGAAGTTAGGGATTTCACCAAATAATTTTTTTTTCTGATGGAGACAGAGAGAGGAACAAATAGGGACAGGCAGACAGGAAGGGAAAGAGATGAGAAGCATCAATTCTTTGTTGCAACACCTTAGTTCAGTGGTTCTCAAACTTTTTGAAGTTGGGGCGCATTTAAAATCCTACAAATAATTGTAGGCACACTATATATAAATTTCTAAGAAATATGTTATAATAATTAAGTCAAATATTAAAGAAAAAGTCCAAGCATACTTTTAGGGTAATTAAACAAAATAAGTACAACAAAATTAAAATTTGACATTAAATAACATTTTTATGTTATATTTTTTGAGGTATGCTTTTTAGAATTCATAAAAAAGAGGGGTTAAAAAAATAAAGAAACACCAAAAATTTGTCTTTTTATATATATAAATACATTCTTAGTAAGATTTAGTAAATTCAGCAGGTCCTGGTGTGAATGTGTTAAGTTTTTTCATTTTTGTGTTTATGAGAAACATGAGCCTGATGTGTCCTAGCGATTTCTTCAATGTTTGGGCATATATTTGAAAGGCAAACTCTCATTTTCTCATCAATACATTGAAGAATTCCTCTCTTTTTACTCTTAATTGTGTTGAGGGTAGAAAATCCTAATTCACATAAATAGGATGTTGAAAATTGTAGTAAAATGTTCAAAGCTTTTTTAGATATTGCCACATATTCTACTTTTATAGAAATCCAAAATGCTTCAAGAGACAATTCCTTATGTTTAATCATCAATCCACGATCAGTGGATATACAATAGCTGCCAGTTCTTCTTCTTCTGTTAATGTTAAACCAAAATCACTTGAAGCTTCCATGAATGAGTTTCTAATCCAATCCTATTGTTCAGTGTTAAGTGATGGAAAATGCTATAAATTCTGCCCGTCAGCCTTCAGGTCCTATTTTATTTACACTTAACTTTTGCTCACTTCCAGAATTGGACTCTTCAATATCATGCTTCTTTTTGAGAAATCTATCCATTTTATATGGGTGTATTTATCTAAAAATAATATAACGATGTGTTAATAATAAATATAATAAAGATGTGTTAAGAAAAAGAGTGGTATTTCTGTAATGAAATGGTATAATAGATTACCTATATTTATTTGTATATCTCGGCACATGCCGCGAACCAGCACAGATAGTAATTCCAGGTCCTGAAATTAAGAAAATACAGGGTCGGAGGGCCCTGTAATTGCTGCTGGCAAGAACAAAGCCTGCCCAGCCCAAAAACCTCATCTTGCTTTATTTATAGAGCAAAGTGAGGCCATTAGCAAATCAATGGTCTCTGATCACATTTCCAAGGCAACCCAAGAATTTTACCAAGTGCAGAAAACCCCCACCATATATATCATCTTAACTTGACACCAAACAAAGGATAGAAGAAACTTGCCTCCAGTCTTTCCGGGGAACATGGGGAGTAGTGTAAACAATCCAGCACCACAGCTTAACAGCCTTTTGCAACCTAATCAGGCAAGTGAGGTGGGAGGTTGGGCAGACTGTCAGCTTACAGCCAATTCCCCACACCTCTGTCCCCCAAAAATATAAACTCCAAAAACCTTGTTGGTTTTTTGGTCCTCAACAGGCACATATTTCTCTGGAATACCATAGGGCACACCTGGAAATCTTCCAGGGTGCACCAGTGTGCCCTGGCGCACACTTTGAGAACCACTGCCTTAGTTGTTCAGTGATTACTTTCTCATACATGCCTTGACCGGGGAGCTACAGCAGAGTGAGTGACCCCTTGATCAAGCCAGCGACCTTTGGCTCAAGCCAGTGACCACGGGGTCATGTCTATGATCCCACACTCAAGCCAGTGACCCTGTGCTCAAGCCAGATGAACGCATGCTTAAGCCAGCAATCTCAGGGTTTTGAGCTTGGGTTCTTCGTATCCCAGTTCGATGCCCTATCCACTGTGCCACAGCCTGGTCAGGTATCAGCAAATAATCTTAATTTTTGATTATATCACTGTAAAGAACTGTGAGTGTGAAAAAGAGAAAGAATAAATGTCTTTCTGAAATTTCATACCCCTATCTCTTTCTTGTATATATTCTTTTTTTTTTTTTACCTGAGAGGAGGGAAGACACTGAAGCAGACTCCAGAATGTGCTCATACTGGGAAACCCATCTGAGGCCAATGCTCTAGTACTGAGCTATTTTTAGCACTTGAGGCTGATCCGCTCCAACAGAGCTATCCTCAGTGCCTGGAGCCATGCTTGAACCAATAAAGCTACTGACTGTGGGAGGGGAAAGAGAGGAGTGAGAAGCAGATTGTTGCCTTTCCTGTGTGCCCTGGCTGGGAATCAAACCTGGGATATCCACACGCCAGGCTGACACCCTAGCCACTAAGCCACTGCCATGGCCACTGTATATATTCTTTTTTTTTTTTTAATCATTTTATTCTTTTAATATTTGCATACTAAGCTCTCATTTTATTTTTATTTATTTATTTATTTGTATTTTTTTGAAGCTGGAAACAGGAAGGCAGTCAGACTGACTCCCGCATGCGCCTGACCAGGATCCACCCGGCACGCCCACCAGGGGGCGATGCTCTGCCCATCTGGGGCGTCGCTCTGTCGTGACCAGAGCCACTCTAGCACCTGGGGCAGAGGCCATGGAGCCATCCCCAGCGCCCGGGCCATCTTTTGCTCCAATGGAGCTTTGGCTGTGGGAGGGGAAGAGAGAGACAGAGAGGAAGGAGAGGGGGAGGGGTGGAGAAGCAGATGGGCACCTCTCCTGTGTGCCCTGGCCGGGAATCGAACCCGGGACTTCCGCCCGCCAGGCCGACGCTCTACCACTGAGTCAGCCGGCCAGGGCCTGTATATATTCTTGAATGTTTTTAATAATGGTAGTCACATGAAAGATAAACCAAATCAAGGTTGTGTGAACACTCCTTGGTCCTTAGAAGATGGATGGTTGACAACAGACTTTGAAATTTTTAAAAGATATTTTCATATTCTCCATCAGCTTCTTGATAACTCTTTCTATATATTTTAAAAAGGAACATTTTAATTTGCTACAGATGTGTCATGAAGACCATTATTAGAGTAAAGAGGAAATACATTTGGAAGCATTTATACAAAGGTTAAATTTTATTTCTAAAGGAAAATGTATACATGCAATAAAAGTAATAAAGGAAAGCTGAATTTCCCTGAAGGTGTACCAGGCTGAATAAAAGCTGCTACATTATCCTTCAATCAGCCACTTACGGATGATAATTGTGTAGACTCTTAATCACAAGGAAAGTAACCTTTGCTTTCCTTTGTGAAGAGGACACGGCGTGGGGGCTACCATCTTTTTTTCTGCATCTTCAGAAGAATTCTCTTATTTCAACATTTCTGTGATGCTGCTGTGCTCCTCCAGGCTCTAAACATTGACGTTCAGGCTCATTATACTGTATCGCATAGGAAAAAAGCAAGCAGTAATGAACAGACCTTAAACAAGCAGGCACTTGGTGATTGTAAAATGCCTTCAAGCTCACTGCAGTCCACATGACGGTAGTGTGGGTAGACAGGGCCCAGAATACTTGCTGTTTAACAGCCCTGACTCAGCAAACCTCTGTGGCTCATTTGTCTTGCTCTTTCTTTTAAGTGGCACAGTGACACAGCATATACTATTCCGGAAACACAGTGCAAACTGGTGTGAGATGTAGGTCTGATTTTCTTTTTGCATGGTCAGTAGTAATCAAGGGATCTACATAGCGTGATAACATTAGAAAATTATGACTTTGTGACTTAAAATTTTGACTTACCACATATCTCATAAAGGAACTTACACTTACTTGAGATTCATAAGGTTTTCTGGGTTGGGGATGAATTAGGAACTGAGTTGATGATGAGAATCAGTGAATCCACTCTTCTTCAGTCTAAAATATGCAGGGCACAGAGCAAATTACCCAGGTGATCCTAACAATTTGGTTTAGCCATTGCTCTATGCCATTAGTCTCTTCCCACAGCACTGTGGGTGAAATTTGCTACTTAGGCTGAGACACTGTGCCTCTGATATTCTGCCAATATCTCTTGGAGAGTCATCAGGTGCCATCACATTAGAACAGGGTTGTGTCTTTCGTCTTGCATCCTCCAAAGCCAAAGGGAAATGGAAAGAGCATAGCACAGGAAACATTTTATGCAGTCTTTGCCCTTTTTTTTTTTTTTTTTTTTTGTATTTTCTGAAGCTGGAAACTGGGAGGCAGTCAGACAGACTCCCGCATGCGCCCGACCGGGATCCACCCAGCACGCCCACCAGGGGGCGATGCTCTGCCCATCCGGGCGTCGCTCTGTTGCGACCAGAGCCACTCTAGCGCCTGAGGCAGAGGCCATAGAGCCATCCCCAGTGCCCGGGCTAACTTTGCTCCAATGGAGCCTTGGCTGCGGGAGGGGAAGAAAGAGACAGAGAGGAAGGAGAGGGGGAGGGGTGGAGAAGCAGATGGGCGCCTCTCCTGTGTGCCCTGGCTGGGAATCGAACCCGGACTTCCGCACGCCAGGCCGACACTCTACCACTGAGCCAACCGGCCAGGGCCTGCCCTTTTTTTTAAACAACTCTATTGCAGTGTAATGGACTTTCAATGAACTACTTGCATTATAGTACATAATTTGATATTGATACATGACTATACCTGTAAAACCACCACTACAATTAAGATAATAAATATACTCTGCACTTTCAAGCTTTCCTTTGTGTCCTTTTCTAGCTTTCTCTCATTCACAGGTAATAGCTGATCTTCTTTTTGTCACTTTACATAATTTCCAAAATTTTAATTTAATTTTATTTATTTATATTTTTTCATTATTAAATGAGAGGCAAGGTGGCAGAGACGGACTCCAGGATGCACTCTGTCTGGGATTCATCTGGTGAGCCCCTTGTGGGAGGATCTCTGTCCATCTGGGGCCACTGCTCCGTTCCTCAGGAACCAAGCCATTTTAGTGCCTGAAGCAAAGCCATGAAGCCATCCTCAGCACCTGGGGCCAACTTGCTCAAACTGTTTGAGCCATGGCTGTGGGAAGGGAAGAGAGAGAGAGGTGATATATAGAGAGAAATGCAATAGAGAGAGAGAAGGGAGAGGGGTGAAGAAGCAGATGGTTGCTTTCCTGTATACCCTTACCATGAATTCAACTGGGACTTCCACATGCTGGGTGGATGCTCTACTGTTGAGCCCACTAGCCAGGGTCTCCAAAATTTTTATATAAATGCAATCATGCAGTATGTTTGGCTTTTTTTCATGCCCCATATTTATTATGTGATTCATCAATATTGTTCATAGCATCAGTCATTTATTACTTTTTATTGCTGAGTAGTATTCTATTGTATGTGTGTATACACACACATACATTGTATGCATATATTATAGTAGGGTAAGTGTTCTGTGGATGGACATTTGGATTGTTTCCATTTTTATTTTTTTTTTGCAATTGCAAATACAGCTATGAGCATTTGTGTAGACACTTTTGTGTAGATATATGTTTTTTGTTTGTTTGTTTTTTAGCCAGAGAGAGTGCAAGAGAGGGAGAGAGATGCGAAGCATTAACTTGTAATTGTAGCATTCTAGTTGTTCATTGGTTGCTTTCTCATATGTGCCTTGACTGGGGGACTCCAGCTGAGCCAGTGATTCCTTGCTTAAGCCAGCGACCTTGGGCTTTCAAGCCAGAGACTTTGGGGCTCGAGCCAGCGACCATGGGGTCATATCTATGATTCCACGCTCAAGCCGGCAACCCTGACACTCAAGCTGGTGAGCCAGTGCTCAATTCGGTGACCTCAGGGTTTCAAACCTGGGTCCTCAGCATCCCAGGTCGATGCTCTATCCTCTGCACTACCACCTAGTCAGGCTATAGACATATGTTTTCATTTCTCTTGGGTAAATACTTAGAAGTGGAATGTTAGACCATATGGTAAATTTTTAAAATTGAGATGTAATTCATATACCATAAAATTCATTCTGAGAAAGTATATAATTCAGTTGTTTTAGTATATTCACAAGGTTATACAGTGACCACCATTATCTAATTCTATAAAATTTTTATCACCTGCCTTCTCCCAAACCCCCACTCTCATTAAAAGTCACTCCTCACTTTTTCCTCCCTCCAGCCCTTGGGCAGCTGCTAATCTACTTTCTATCCTTGAGGCTTTGTCCATTCTGCATAGTTTATATAAATAGAATCATATAATATGTGGTTCTTTGTATCAGTTTTTTTCACTTAGCATAATTAAAAAAAATTTTTTTTTATCCACACTGTAGCATGTATCAATATGACATTCCTTTTATGGTTGAATTATATTTCATTGTGAGGATACACCATATTTTCATTATTCATTCATCAGTTCATGGATATTGGGTTGTTTCTACTTCTTAGCTATTATGAATAATACAGCTATGAACATTATTATACAAGTTTTTTTTTTGGGGGGGGATATATTTTCAGTTCTATACACCAGGAGTGGAATTGTTGAATCACATGGTAACTCTACTTAACCTTTTGAGAAACTGCCATACTATTTTCTAAAGTGGCTATACTATTTTACATCCTGACCAATGTGATGGTCCACTTTCTTTATGTCCTTACCAAGACTTGTTATTATAATACTATATGATTATAAAATTGTGTCATTGTGATTTCGATTTATCTTTTCCTCATTCTGAAGTAGTCTTATTTATTTATCTTTTTAATTTTTTTGGTTGGTTATACTTAGGTAACATATCTAATATGTAACTTTTTGAGAATCTATCAAACTGTTTTCTGAACTGGTTGTACCATTTTATAGATATTTCTACCATCATGATGCTTTTAGCTTTTCAACATTTTTTTACAGAGCATGGAAGAGTTTCAGTTTCTCCACATTCTCACCAAGACTTGGTATGGCTATTCTTTAATTTTTGACATTCTAATTAGTGTATAGTGGCATCTCATTTTTTTTAATTTACTTTTTTCTGATTATTAATGACATTGAGCATCTTTCTATGTACTTTTTTGACAACTGTTGTTATCTCTAGTGATGTTTTTGTTGAAATATTTTGCTCACTAAATAATGATGGGATGCAATAAAAGCAGTTTGAAGAAAAATGTGGGGACCCTAATAGTGAAGAACATGATGTTAGCTCTGGTTCTCATAAGAAACTATAAGCAGCAGCAGCTCCCTTGTTCTGGGCAGCCCGCCCAGTTGTAGATCTCCTGCATATCTGGGCTAATTTAGCCTTGGTTCTCAGGTGCTTCTAGGTCAGGCACCTGGAAGACTGCCTTTTAGGGCACAGGCTAGCTAACACAGCAAGTTGACATCACTACACTGTTGTAATGGTTGATGTGATATTGGCCCCATGCCACTATTGTTTCAAAGCCCTATATCTACTCACACCGACACTGCCAGAGGGCAGACAGGAGACATCAGAATTGAGGAGACTTGAATCTTGAACACTGAGGAGACTGGGGTGGGGAGGGAGCATCAGAAGCAAGAGTAACAGCAGCAGCAACAAGAGCATCAGAAGCAGCGGAGATGAAGCAACAAAAAAGCATTAGAAAATATATCACCCTGCCTTCAGGTCCTGGTGCTTTTCTTCACCTTGGGGATCTCATGCCTAAATCATCCCTTGTGGAGCAGGTGTGCTCCGACAAGGAAATATTACAATGGTTAATTAAAAGAAAAATCTCTGATATAATTTAACTTTGTATCTCAAGGAGTGAGAAAAAAGAGCAAGCTAAGTCTAAAGTTAGAAGAGGGAAGAAAATAACAAAGACCAGTGCATTGAAAAAAATGAAATGAAAGCAATAGAAAAGATAAAAAAAACCCCAGACTACTGGTTTTTTTAAAAATAAACAAAATTGACAAATCTTTGGCTAAACTAAGAAAAAAGAGTGAAGACTCAAAATAAATACAAATAGAAATGAAAGAGGAGTCATTACAACTGATACCACAGAAATACAAAGAATCATAAGAAATTACTGTGAACCATTATATGCCAACAAATTGGATGACCTAGGAGAAATGGATACATTCCTAGAAACACACAATCTACCAAGACTGAATCAAGAAGAAATGGAAAATAGGATCAATTACTGGTAAGTGATTGAATCAGTCATCACAAATCTTTCAACAACAAAAAAAAGTTCAGAACCAGATGGCTTCACTGGTGAATTCTACCAAAACTTTAAAGAAAGATTAATACCAAGTCTTCTTAAACTCTTCCTAAAAAATTGAAGATAAAGGAACATTACCAAACTCATCTTAGTAGGCCAGTATTTCCCTGTTACCGAAGCCAAACTAAAACACTACAAGAAAAGAAAATGATAGCCCAATGTCACCAATGAATATAGGTGTAAAAATTCTCAAAAAATATTAGCAAACTAAATTTAACAGTACATCAAAATAATTACACATTATGATTAAGTGGAATTTATTTCTGGGATGCAAGGACCATCCAAAATATATAAATCAATAAATGTGGCACAACAATGCAGAAAAAGCATTTGACCAAATTCAACATTTTTATTCATGATGAAAACTCTCTACAGACTGGGTATAGAGGGAAACCCCCTCAACATAATCGAACTATGTATGGGAAGGCTACAGCTAACATCGTACTCAATGGTGAAAGCTATTCCTTAAAGATCAGGAAGAAGACAAGGATGCCCACTTTTGTGACTTATATTGTGCATGGTGCTGAAAGTCCTAGACAGAGCAATTAGGCAAGGGGGAAAATAGTTTTCCAAATCACAAAGGAGAATTAAATTATTTCTATTTGCAAATAATATGATTTTATATATAGAAACCCTAAAGACTTCCCCCCAAAACTTACAACTAATAAATAAATTCAGTCGTTTAATATCTTCAGGAGTTTCAGGATACAAAATCAGTATTCAATAATCAGTTGTGTGTCTATGTACTAACAATGGAGTATTAGAAAAAAAGATATTAAGAAAAACAATCCCATTCAAGATAGCATCAAAAACAATAAAGTACTTAAGAATAAATTAATCAAGCAGACAAAAGATTACTATACTGAAAACTATGATATTAATGCAAGAAGTGGAAGAAAACACAAATATGTAAATAGGAAGAATGATATTTCATGTTTATGGATCAGAAAAATTAATATTGTTAATACATCCATACTTCCACAGCAATATACAGATTCAATGCAATCCCTAATAAAATTCCAATGGTATGTTTTATAGAAATAGAAAAACTATTCTAAAATTTGTATAAACTACAGAAGAATAACCAAAGCAATCTTGAGAAAGAATAAAGCTGGAGGCATTACATTTTCTGATTTCAAATTGTATTAGAAAGTCATAGTAATCAAAACGGTGTGGTATTGACATAAAAACAGACACAAAAATCAATGAAATAGAATAGAGAGCCACATATCCTATGAATATGTGATCAATTATTTTATGTCAAAGGAGCTAGAAATACATATTGAGGAAAGGATAGTCTTTTCACTAAAAGTTGCTGGGAAAACTAGATATTCACCTACAAAAGAAAAACTAGACCCTGCTCTGGCTAGATGGCTCAGTTGGTTAGAGCAGTGGTCTCCAACCTTTTTTGGGCCACGGACTGGTTTAATGTCAGAAAATATTTTCACAGACCGGCCTTTAGGGTGGGACGGATAAACGTATCACGTGACTGA
The DNA here is from genome assembly GCF_036850995.1 of Saccopteryx leptura. NCBI lineage: Eukaryota > Metazoa > Chordata > Mammalia > Chiroptera > Emballonuridae > Saccopteryx > Saccopteryx leptura. The sequence goes on along the minus strand of NC_089506.1, from coordinate 183,946,721 downwards.
GACAAGTGTCAAGAGTGAGTCTTAGATGGATGTAACAGAGAGAATCTGGTTATTTTTAAAAAATAAAACATCACTCAGACTTAAATATAAATAAAACGGAAATAATGTAAGTTATTTATTCTTTCTCTGCGGACCGGTACCAAATGGCCCACGGACCGGTACTGCTCCACGGCCCAGGGGTTGGGGACCACTGGGTTAGAGCATTGTCCCAAAATGCAAAGGTTTCCAGTTCGATTTCTAGACAGGGTGTGTACAGGAACAGATAGAAGTTCCTGTCTTTGTCTCGCTCCCTCTTTCCCTCTCTCTCTCAAATAAATAAAAAAAAAAGCAATATGGGGGAGGGGGGATGCATTCAGGGCAACACTAGAATCTATGTAAACACAATAAATTAAAGTCAATTAAAAAAAGAAAACATTTAAAAAAGTAAAAAACAAAACAAAACTGGACTCCAATGTTATGCCATACACAAACATCAACTCAAAATGGATTAAATACTTGAACCTAAGACCTGAAACTACAAAACTTCAAAAAGGGAACATATCAGATAACTTTTTTGACATTGGTTTTGGCAATGATTTTTTGGATTTAACCAAAAGCAGAGGCACTAAAAGCAAAAATAAACAACTGGGACTATATCAAATTAAAAGGCTTCCACAAAGGAAACTATCAATAAAATGAAAAGACAATCCATAGAATGGGAAAAATACTTGTAAAGCACATACCAATAAGGGCAGTGGTGGGATTCAGCCAGTGTGCACCGGTTTGGCAGAACTGATACCTAATTTTTTGTTGAGTTCAGTGAAAATGACACTGGTAATCAGGGTTCCTCTCAGGTGCACGCTGGGCAGCCTCCCCAGGGTGGAAATCACAAATTTATATTTCTTACTCCTTTTTAACACTTATCTGCACAACAGTGTATTCTAAGTGCCTGTAGTAATGCTCATTCTGTTCATAGGTAAAAAAAAATTGCAAGTGAGAACACCAGTCAAGAAGCAATATGGAAATATCTTAAATAACAGTTATATACTGTTGGGTATGATACTGTTAGGTATCATTTAATATTTTTTCATTAGTATTTTAAAACTCTTCTAATCTAGTTCTGTGTACCTTTTTATTGTCCTTATTTAAGTATTAAATGCATGAAATAATAAACTACCTTTTGGTATATCATTTTTTTATACTTAAAATGGTCATTAGGGCAGAGAACTGGTTGTTCAATTATTTGAATCCCACCACTGAATAAGGGGTTAATATCCAAACTATGTAAGGAACTCAGGTAATTCAATAGCAAAAATCCAAATGAAAACACCACCACACATTTAAAAATTAGGCAAAGGAGCTGAATAGGCACCTTCCCAAAGACAAATATCCAGTAGGTACATGGAAAGGGACTCAACATCACTAATCACGAGGGAAATGCTAATCAGAACCACGTTGAGATAGCCCCTTGCACCTGTTACGATGGCTGTTATAAAAAAGGCGTAAGATAACAAATGCTTCTGAAGAAGTGGAGAAAAGGAAATTCTTTTCATTGGGGTTGTACACTGTTACCGCCACTATGGAAATAGTATGGAGGTTCCTCAAGAAATGGAAAATGGAACTATAACAATTTTACTTCTGAATGTATATCCAAAGGAAACAAAGTTATTATCATAAAGACATATCAGTATTCCCATGTTCTTTGTAGCATTTTCCACAATAGCCAAGGTATAGAAAAAACCCACATTTCTGTTGAAGGCTGAATGAAAAAAGAAAATCTATCTATCTATCTATCTATCTATCTATCTATCTATCTATCATCTATCAATCATACTTAGCTTTTAAAAAGAAGGTTATCCTGACTGAGCTGTGGTGGTTCAGTGGATAAAGCATCAACCTAGAATGCTGAGGTTGCTGGCTTGAAACCCTGGGCTTCTCTGGTCAAGGCACATATGGGAGTTGATGCTTCCTTCTCCTCCCCCCCTTCTCTCTCTCTTCTCTCTCTAAAATTAATAACTAAAAATCTTTAAAAAATAAACTAAAAAGAAGGTGATCCTAACATTTGGATGAATCTGGAGGGCATTTTGCTAAGTGAAGTACAGACAGAGGAAGACAAATACTTCATAGTATCACTTATATGTGGGATCTAGAAAAGAAACACAAAACCTCACCGAAACAGTAGAAAAGTGTTTGCCAGGAGATGGTGGTTGGTGGGTGGGGGAGATAGGGAGCGATTGGTTGAAAGGTACAAACTTTTAGCAATAAGAGAAAGTCTGAAGATTTAATGTACAACACAGTAACTATGGTTGATGACACCTAATTGGTATAATTTAAATTTGTTAAGACAGTAGAACTTAAATGTTCCATGCACAAAAAAGGTAAATATGTGAGTTGATGGACATGTTAATTAATTTGATGTGGGGAATCCTTTCACAATGTATTTGTTTATCAAATCATCACATTGTACACCTTATATTTAAAAAATTTTTATTGAATTTATTGGGGTGACTGGTTAATAAAATTATACAGGCTTCAGGTGCACAATTCTACAATACATCTGTATATTGCATAGTGTCTTCGCCACCCCAAGTCAAGCCTCCCTCATCTCCCTCATCTCCATTTATCCCCCCTCCATATTCCCCCACTGCTCCCTACCCCACTTGTACACTTTAAATATCTTAACCCTCCAAGGCCCCATAAGTCCCAGGGGGATATGCATACTTTCTGTGGGGATTGGCTTGTCAATATACTCACAATTAGGTTAAGATCAGCATTGCCGTGATGAAGAAATATTCTGCTCTTGTAAATATTGACATGGAGTAACAAGAAGTGCTGGTTGCTAAGCATAGCCAACCACTTGCCATGACTTCTTAAAGAAAGTGACTGCTTTTTGCCTTTACCATCAATTTGAACTCTAATCTGCTGAAGTGTACTGAGTAAAACCCAAGGTGGTCCATCCACTATTTGCTAGTCTTATTTTGTTTCTCTCACTTTTCTTTTCCCTCTCCTACAAAATAGCGATAGGTATACACTTCAGATATGGGTCTCATCCTTGCCAGTTTCTTGGTTTTGTAAAATAGAGAAAACAGTTATACCTATTTTATAAGACTGCTGTGAGGGCTGAGGGGGATAATGCATAATGCAGTGCTTAGTGAAGTGCTTGGCTTAATCACTGTTAGCGTTTCAAACATTGTTATTGTTGTTTACGTGTAACATTTGCTTAGTTTTTCCTCCATTTGCGTTTGGCTTTGACTCACTCTGTGCCAAGTGGCACCTCTCACACCACGTGATACACTGAGTCTGAATGTGTGAGTTGCAGTTGTCACTGGAGCTGTTGAGCAGTCATATTGAAAATAGATACTATCAGAAAACAACAAGAAAAATGAAAGAAAATGGATACTATCTTAAGTCTGGGTAAGAATTTATTGGGAAAATAATCTTCAAAGCCTGAATTCAGTAATTCATTTTATCAGTTATGAAAAATGTTAAGAATTATTTGGTCCTTGATATCAACAAATGTGAAGCAATTGTTAATGAACTGAGAGAGAGGATCAACCACATTGCCAGAGAGGCCCAGCTGTGCGTTGACAGGAGCCTTGGCAAGGAGCACCCCGGATGGTTTGGGATGGAATGTCATTTATTAACAGCGTTTCCACAGCTGGCCACCAGTCCTATCATGAGCTGCACTGATAGGCAGTAACCTAATCTGGTGTTCTATTTATTATGTTTTTCTCTTTTCAACACAACTCCAGCTTCCTTTAGGTTCAGTGGTTTGGCATTTGTAATCAGTATATCACATTCTATCTTGATGACTTTTTTGGCCTTGGATTAATTCAGATTGTGCGTCTTCACAGTGAGTTCGGCTATTATTGTATATTTGTCTATCTCATATCTCAGTCAACAGGCATTTAACAGCTGCCCCTTCCAGTGGTCCATAGAGGATATTAGCCTCTTGTGTATATGTCAGTGTAATTGACACCTCAGTTGGTTCCCTAGTATATATGACAGCATTTACAAGTTCTAAGGGCTTATTTGGAAAAGATGGTAGATGCCAAATTTCCTAGTGTTTTCCTGGCATGTAGTCCTTGTCTAAGTCCTGAGAAAGAGAAAATGTTCTGAACAAATGCTCAGTGGGTTGTTTTTATAGAAAATATTCTCTTTATGACATAGTATTTGTTTAGTCTCTGCCTTTCCCCAGAGGGTAAACTCCATGAAGGCAGTGAATCTGGCCATTTCACTTATTGCTGTATACCCCCCACCCACACCCCTGACCCCCTGGCCTAGAACCCTTTCTTTTAAGACTCCAGTAAATATTTGCTGAATAAATAAATGAAATCACTCAGCATGGTTTTGGAGCATCGATTAAGAACTAGTGTTGTGCTTAGACCTGGAAGTATCAACTAACTCTAAGGACTAGATTCTTATCCTGATGGGGCATATATTTATATTATATTTCAGGAGTGAGACAGACTAAATGAAACATAATCATAGATTGGTATAATAGATTCTAATTAACAGTTAGGAAGCACCGTATGATCAAATGATGAAAGACTTACTGGAGGAAATAAGCAAAGTCTATTTGAGGGGATCTGAATGATGAGGATGAACTAGCGATATGGCAAAGTGGAGGTAGATCACTCCAGAAAATATTTATACAATACTGCAGAGTGAAAAGGGCTTGTTATATTTGAGGAACAGAGAGGAGCTGATGTGGCTGAAAGGGCACAACGAGGGACCGAGGTGAAGAGAAGTACAGATGAATCCCTTTATGAGACCCTGGAGACCATGGTAAGATCAAGTGCAAGGGTAAGCCACTGGAGGGTTTTGAACAGGGAGGTGACATCTGGTTTATGGTTTCAGAAGATCACTCTAAAAGCTACATTCAAATTGTAATGGAAAGGTCTGAGTGGAAGCAGGGGACCCAGTTAGAATTTTCAGGAGTTTAGTGTCCTGGTCAAAGTGGTCGCATTGAAAACAGAGAAAAGTAAATTGATTTGAAATACACTGGAAGGAAGTACTGACTCACTGTGTTGATGAATTCAATGAATGATAGGGTGTGGATAAAAGTGAGTGAAGAATGATCTATTGTATCTCTATGTCTATATACATCTATATCATATCTATCTATCTATCTATCTTATCTATCTATCTATCTATCTATCTATCTATCTATCTATCTATCTATCTATCATCATCATCTATCTATCATCTGTTGTCTGTCTGTCTGCCTGCCTGCCTGTCTATCTATCATCTGCCTACTACCTACCTATTGAGAGATTTATTATAAGAAATTGGCTCATTTAGCTATGGAGGCTGACAAGTGCTAAGTTCTGCAGGTAGCAAGCTGGAAACCCAGGAGGGTTACCAATGGTGTAAGTTTCATCTAAATCTGAAGGCCTGGAGACCAGAGAGCTAATGGTGTAAGTTCAAGTGTGCAGGCAAAAGGAGACTGATGCTCAAGCATCCAGCCGGAGGCATTTCTTCTTCTTCAGCCTTTTGTTTTGTTCAGATCTTCAATTGATTGGATGAGGCTCATCCACATTAGGAGGAGAAATCAGTGTTATTTAGTATACCAATTCAAATGGTAATCTCTTCCAAAAATACCTTCACAGACACACTCAGAATAGTGTTTGACCAAATGTCTGGGCGCCCTGTGGCCCAGTCAAATTGACATATAAAATTAACCATCACAGAGGAACACATCACCTGTGGAGATCACTATCTTTGTTTTATACATATTCAATTAGAAATGTCTATTATAATATAATATAATTAAATGTCTATTATAATATATATAATTATGTCTATTATAATATAATCCACAAGTACGGAGAGCTTAAATAACATGTATGATATATGAATCAAGATGTCAGAAGGGAAGTCTGAGCTGGAGATGTAAATTTGGGAGTGTGGCAGAGGTGGCTTCTTTGCCTATATAATGCCAATCTTACCTTCCATTTTACAAATATGATTCTTATTTGTTTTGGTTGTGGAAACAAATCAAGCTATAAAAACTGTATTTCTCAGCTCCCTTCTCACACAGAGGGTCACATGACACAGTTCTGGCCAATAAAATGTATGTAGCAATTGTTGTGAAGTACTTTGGAGAAAACTATTTAAAAGAGTAAGAGACCCATTAACCTATTGTTATTTGCATTCTCCTTTTTTTCCTGATTGAAAATACTGATGCAGCTAACTTGTGGTAATAATGTGACAAGTACATGTTAAAGAGGGCTGAAGACAATGAGAGAAGAAGGGTGGAAGATAGTCACTGTATTAATAAGGGACTGTTCATCTCCAGATGTCATATTTCCTGAGAAGTACCATGTGGTTAAGCCACGGTTATTCAGGTTTTGGTTCCTTTCAGCTAACTGTAGTCTTAACCAATACCGGTTGTCATTAGCAAAAAGATAGCACATTGGCAAGGGTGTTTTGGCTGTAAGTAGGAACAAATCTGACTTAAACAATAATGTTTTTAACCTTGTATAACTGGAGGGCCAGAGGAAGCACAGACTTCAGAATTAGTTGTTATAGAACTCAACAAGGATATCAGGAAGAGGCAGATTTAACGGCAGCGCACGGGGCGTGCACCCTGGGCCCCAACTCCTGAAGGGCCCCGCAACACCCCAACTTTATACTTTTTTTCTAATGACATCAAGTTTGGTTTCATACATGCAATTTCAACATTAATAGTACATAATATTTTTTTTAATTTAAATATATGGTTAACATGTACTTCTATTTTCTCTCTCTCTTTTTTTAAGGGGCCCAATATTTTCTTCTGCACCCAGGGCCTCAACCGAACTTAATCTGCTTTTGATATCAGGAACTCATGTACTTTCCCTAGTTCTACTCTATCATCTGTGTAGGCTTCAACCCATTGACCTCTTATTCATGTCCAATGGGAGAGAAAACAACTTTCCACCAAAAATTCAGCATAAATTTTTATCTTCACTTTTATGGAGACAATTAGGACACACATTCATCCTGAATGAATTATTGGCATAAGAAGAATTTGCTGATTGGCTTGACTCTGGGTTTTGAAACCTAGTTCAAAACTCCAGCAAGGGAGAAGAGATTATCTTCATTGATTTGGTCAATTCAGGAACTCTTTCTGAAACAGGTCAATATTCAAAGTCTATTGCTATTATAAAATGAGAGAAATTTGGGATGGATATTGAAGATTTAACCAAATGTGAAATATAGTCTTCCTCTTGAACTGCTCGACATCCAAATTATCTCTTTCTCTAATAAACACACCCTTGAAATGCTCACACCAGCATTTACTCTTCCCCAAAATGGGGTAGCTCAAAGTCTCCATTTCTTTGATTCTAGGTCTATGGTTGAGTTATTGTTCTTCCCAATACATATAGATGTGGCTTCTCATTACATTAAGGCTAAAACACTATTATCCACCTTCAGCATATTTATAAAAAAATTAGTGAAGAAAAAACTGAATAAGTACAATGAAAAGCCTCCTTGGAAAAGGGCAGCATTGCGTATGGTTCACTAGTACATAGCACAAACCACAGCCTGTTGGTTAGAAGCAGTGAGAGCTCTGACTATTGACTAGTGACTTCTTATTTTACACATAGCATCTAATTTTGCTCTCTGGAGTAAACTCACTTGTCAGTCCTCCTCTGCCACCCCCATAGTGGCTGAAAAGGGGTTTTATGGAAAGTAACTTCACAGGGTGGTTTGATATACATTCCTAACTAGGCAGGTCATTGTGAGTAGTCATGCTCCAGGCATATAATGTCATTAGCAAAAGGTTTATCCTTGTCTTAACCAAGCCCTGTTAATGAACTTAACCAGCCCTTCTGTGTATCTAGGTCAGGGGTCAGGAACCTATGACTCATGAGCCAGATGTGGCTCTTTTGATGGCTGCATCTGGCCGTAGACAAGACAAATCTTTAATAAAAAAAAATAACGTTAAAAATATAAAACATTCTCACGTATTACAATCCATTCATTTCCTACCGCTCATGTTCATGGTTGCGGGTGGCTGGAGCCAATCACAGCTGTCCTCCGGGACAACACTAAATTTTTATTGGATAATGCGTAACATACATGGGTCATTGTATGGGTCTCGTGGAATTACATTTTAAAATATGTGCCATTCATGACTCTCTCAGTCAAAAAGTTTCCTGACCCCTGATCTAGGTTAACACAGCTTTGAAATGCCCCTTTTCTGACCCCTCCTTCTAATATGTGACCATCATCAAGAGAGCACATATTCTTTTTTTTTTTTTTTTTTTTTAATAATTTTATTTTTTTAATGGGGTGACATCAATAAATCAGGATACATATATTCAAAGATAACAAGTCCAGGTTATCTTGTCGTTCAATTATGTTGCATACCCACCACCCAAAGTCAGATTGTCCTCTGTCACCTTCTATCTTGTTTTCTTTGTGCCCCTCCCCACCCCCTTTCCCTCTCCCATTCCCCCCTCCCCCCCGTAACCACCACACTCTTATCAATGTCTCTTAGTTTCACTATTATGTCCCACCTACATATGGAATAATGCAGTTCCTGGTTTTTTCTGATTTACTTATTTCGCTTCATATCATGTTATCAAGATCCCACCATTTTGCTGTAAATGTTCCGATGTCATCATTTCTTATGGCTGAGTAGTATTCCATAGTGTATATGTGCCACATCTTCTTTATCTAGTCATCTATTGACGGGCTTTTTGGTTGTTTCCATGTCCTGGCCACTGTGAACAATGCTGCAATAAACATGGGGCTGCATGTGTCTTTACGTATCAATGTTTCTGAGTTTTTGGGATATATACCCAGTAGAGGGATTGCTGGGTCATAAGGTAGTTCTGTTTTCAGTTTTTTGAGGAACCACCATACTTTCTTCCATAATGGTTGTACTACTTTACATTCCCACCAACAGTGTATGAGGGTTCCTTTTTCTCCACAGCCTCTCCAACATTTGCTATTACCTGACTTGCTAATAATAGCTAATCGAACAGGTGTGAGGTGGTATCTCATTGCCGTTTTGATTTGCATTTCTCTAATAGCTAAAGAAGATGAGCATCTTTTCATATATCTGTTGGCCATTTGTATTTCTTCCTGGGAGAAGTGTCTATTCATATCCTCTTCCCATTTTTTTATTGGATTGTTTGTTTGTTTGTTGTTGAGTTTTATGAGTTCTTTGTATATTTTGGATATTAGGCCCTTATCTGAGCTGTTGTTTGAAAATATCATTTCCCATTTAATTGGCTTTCTGTTTATTTTGTTATCAGTTTCTCTTGCTGAGCAAAAACTTCTTAGTCTGATGTAGTCCCATTCATTAATTTTTGCCTTCACTTCTCTTGCCTGTGGAGTCAAATTCATAAAATGGAGAGCACATATTCTTAACTATCCTGTAATTAGATCTCCACCTTGCTTTTTTCCACCTTTATGTTCCCTCCTGAATCTCAAATGCAGAAAAGAAACTGCAAACTGTCACTCTCTTGAGCATTTGAGATCTTGTTCCCTGGCATATGTCACCAGTTTGGCATAAATAAACAAAAAATTTCTTTGCAGGTTTGCATGTTTCTTATGTTAATACTTACTGGGAAGATCACTCCTCTCTATTGCCTTTCATTTGAGACAGACAGGAGGATGCCCTTTCTGGGCCTACACAGCTTTAGTAGCTCATTTCCTGTAAATGGGTGGCCAAGGGATTTAAGATTTAAGTCATAGCTCTTAATGGTCAAGCTCAGTCCATAAGTAGTTATAATTTTTACTGTGTAGTACCATACCAGGATATTTTAGTGGGGTCATGGTTTTTGAGTTAGAAACTTCGGTGTCCTAGCAACAAGTCTCTGTTTCCTAGAATCTTAGTTTAATGGCCTCTATCAACATTTGGCCTGTCCCTGGTAGAGATTTGAAGCAATAGACTTGGATTGCTAAACATCAGTATGTTGTATCCTTTTGGGCAGAAAATACTCAGTAGGAGTTGCCTGAGTCTGAAATTTTTTTTTTGTGCCTCATTCTTCTTTCCAAATAGCCACTCAATCTGTATCAGTGTTAATATTTGTTAAGGTATATCATTCAATTTTTCTAACCAACAAGATTCCATCATTTGGATTATAAAAAGGGGCCTTCTTAATAAAGCTCTTTTTTCTTCCCTTTGTGCTTATAGTGGACTACATTCAGCCTGCTTTTCTCTTTTTCATAAGACTTTATTGATGGCCTCAAGAAGTGTCAAAAACACTCTAAACATATTTCTTCTCAAGTCTCTAATTGCAACAGCCTTCAAAAAGGCACATTTCTGAGTTTCAGTGTAAAAGAGGCCATCAATATAGTATAAGTTTGCTGAAAATATCTTCAATTAAACCAGCATGTTTTCTATAGTGCTTCATTTCCTGGTACTGAAATCTGTATTCGTTAAAATACACTCAGTTGAAAGTAACAGAAATTTTGCAATAGGGGTGCAAGTCACAATTTAATCAGAGCTGAGTATGAGCCTCAGGCTGTAGTGATTCAGGATTATTGGCACAATAGTCCAGTTGGAGATAATCCTGAGAGAGTATGATCCTGGAGCTGTCAGGGTCCATTATGTGAATCCAGAGAAGCCAACTCAGCGGAAGACAGAGCCAAAAGCTAGAGAGAAACCAAGTTCTGATATCATTGGACTTCTAAATCCAATCATGTATGGAGCCAGTGTTATTTTTGTTTTTCGCAACTAAGTGAATCAATACATTTTTTCCCCTTTTATGCTTGTCTGAGCTGAAGTTTCTAATTCAACAATTTAGGCTTCTGGGTTGATCTTAAAAGTCAGACTATGGGAAATTACTTAAATTCATCTAATAGTTTTAGAGATAAAGGGACATTTAAGATTATTTAATCCTATTGCTTTATTCTATACCTTGTCTATTTTCTCCTTAGTTTTTTTTGTTTGTTTGTTGTTTTACTTACTTTCATGAAGAAGTTTCCTTTACATGTGTAGTGATTTTTTGTTGTCCATAAATTTTTAATCTTGAGAGGCTAAAAGCCCCAGAGGTGTAGATGGCTGTGTTTCACTACAGGGTGATGAGTTGGCCAGATGTTTTTCTTGAGGACACTAAAATATATTTTCCTGTTGATCTTTTCTCCAATAGGATTGACTTTCTCCAGATAAGAGTTCTTCACTCTCCAATCTTCTCATTCGGGTCTTTATTTTCTTCTGTAGAGCAGCATTTTAAAAAAAGAGATTTTAAATTGTTGGTCCGGTATTACACATATCTGAGTTAGGTCTGACATGACTGAAGGGTTATATATAAATTATTTTTTTAATGTGAAATTCTTTTGAATATGCTTTTAAAAATATGTTAATACAGATTCTGAATTAGGGCCTTTAGAGATTTGAAAAGACAAATACTACTGATACGATAAAATTCATACAATGAGAACTATAGTGATTGTATCATGTGTATGTCCAATAGTTGTCACTGTCGTCGTCATTGTGGCCATGCAGGTGAAGGTTCTCATTGCATTTGGGCAGATGGTAAAGAAACAATGGAGCCAAAAAATGGTGGGTCATTCCTTTATTCAAGTCTTGTACTGGCCGATGAGCAAACACACAGGGAAAAACAGTTCCTTTTTCATTCAGTCAGAGCTTACACAGCTACTGACATATTATACGGTTCCACAACCAGGAGAATCTTCTCCAGTTCCTCCTAGAATCAAAGGCCTCACCAGTCCCAAAGCCCTTTCCTTCTGGTTCCCCATCTGCTAACATGGCTTCTTACTCTGCAAAACTGGCTTCTCTCTCTTTCCCTGCCATCTTGGCTTCTTTCTCCTCCTTCCTCTCCTTTCTTTTTAAAACTTTTCTGACGCAAAAACCTTTCTTCCAGCAATATTAGCATAACAATGGCCCTTCCTAAGCAGGAGAAGGTAATTAGCAATTTCACAGATCACATACCTGGCGCTGCCGAGTGCCATTTTTAACAATAAAAATGAGCAAACTCAAATAACACTAATTTTACAAAGTTATTTGCCCAACAATCCCATAAGCTATAATAAAATCAGAAAAATGCTTCTTATGTCATATATTAATAGCAAACTTAAGAGAATCTTACTATTTTTCTTAGTTTTATAGAAATAGAAGGGAAGAGAAATAGTATGACACCAAGGTAAAAATGTTGGCTAAGCCTTAAAGGCAATTATGTTAGTCTGTGTATAATTATCTTTGAATGATTTCTATATCCTAGGAGCTTAATATTCACTGGTCAGAGGGCTTGTTTCTTTTGCAGTACCCATTATCACCCTAAATTGATTCATAGTATTGGATCAGTTGTTTATTTGTTTTTTGTACAGTTGCTGGTGTCTGGCTCAGTATAGCATTAAATAATAGTGCAATTTTTACATCCTTTTCTCTTTTTATACTCTTTTATTGGATGGAAAATCAAAATGTTGGAGCCATCACCTATGTTCTTCAAGTAAGAAAGGTCCAGACCAGTAAACAGATAATTATACTTATTGTATATTTTTATTGATGATTTAGTGCCCCTTTGAGTACTAAACTCAGCTACTATTTCCTTGGTGTATCATGTAAGGTAAGGAGGCAGTAAATGTTTCATCTGTTCAATTAATAGGTTAACCTTTGTTTCTCTGTGAAGCTCTGTTTTGAATTGGGAAAAATGAGAGTTTGTGTAAGAAAACAATTGCCTTTACTCAGCATACAAATATTTATAGTACTTTGGATTAGCGGTGGGTTTCTTTGAATTTCAATGACTTGAAAACTTGATATTCTAATCCAACTGCTCGGGTTCAAGGGAACAGTAAAAAAACAACTTAAATTCTTTCTAATTAAATAATATATTTCATTATTACACTTATTATCCAGAATTCTATATTTTTACATGTTCCAGAAATCAAAGTGTGAGTGTTTGGATTGACAACTTTATGTAAAAGTTGGTGTCTGTAATTTGTTAGTAAATTTAAATCCATTGTTACATGGTAGCAGGATTGGAAAACACTATGCAAAGTTTTCATAAAGTAAAGCAGAAGTCAAGAAGATCTACCAGACTACTCATTTCAGCTACTATAAGCCCGCACAAAGTCATGGCTCAACTTGAAAAGTATTTTCAAACTTCCAATTTAAACATCTCCAATGACCTTCATGTACTTCTTCTATCTTAAATTGTCTAAAAGTAATATTTAATTTTTAAAAAATCTAAATGTTTTAAAATTTACATTGGGCCACTAAGTTAAACTCTAGGCATTCAATAGAAACTTCTTGAAACAATGGAAAGTATGCTATCATCCAAAAAGAAGCAGAACCGTTCAAACCTTGGGGTGGCAAAATGGGGCAGTTGTCTCAGGAACTAAGCTATGGTTCTTACTTCCCCCCATCTCTGGCCATGGGCAGTGATCAATAAAAGCATCTGGTTGGACAGAAAGCAATAGTTCTGCCAGTTGGTTAAAAATAAGGGAAAGGAGAAAAACACACGCTCACTCTTTCTCTATAATGGGCTCCCTTCCTCTCTACCTCCCTCTTCTTCTTGTCTCCCATATGTAGCTAGCAATACATTCTCTTCCTTAGCCCTCCCCACCCCCCATCACAGCACTAAAGTGAAGGAGCTCGGTCCGCCTTGCCTTTTCCCCTTTCCTACCTTTCAGGCTGCTCTGAAGTTCATTTTAACCTATTTGGTAATGTTGATCATACTAAGAGAGGAAATAGGATCACCACGTACCTTAGATTTTCTGTTCCCACTAGTTCAATAGTTTTCAATATGTTTTTGATGATGTTCTTACATCAAAGGTAGTAGTGATTTTGGTAAACAATGCAGATTTTAAAAAATATCACATCTTTAAATTACTGACTCAAAACTTCTGGGGGTGGTTGCTAGATATCTGCATTTTAAACCAGCTTCCAAGGTGATTGTGAGGTGCCCTAGAGTATAACAATTATTGCTGTATGTGTGAGACTTCTTTCAGATACTTATTAACTTCTGTCCTGTGCACAACATAATTTATGACCCTTATCTCCAAGAAATGTATGACCTAGTAAGAGACACACTAGTGAATAGAAAACAAATAGTAATCTGTTAGAGATAGGAGGAGCATAATGTAATGGAGAAACTGAGCCTTGCAGTAATTCATTCATTTACTCACATTCACTCATTCATTCATTCTACAGATGTGCCAGAAACTGTTGAGTCCCTCATGAGTATTTGGTGACTACTTGGTCCTTCTACTCCTGAATATATAGAATTTATGTCTAATATGTTTCACAAAGTACTTGCTTCTATATTTAGTTTCATTTATCTTACTTACATGTTTGTCATTTCTCCATAGCAGAATTGAATATTTTAAAAATAATACAACAAACATATATGACAATACAAGAAACATTTCTAACATAGAAAGCAAGAGGCATTAATGTCAACATAGTAAAAGGATAAGTAATCAACATTCCAATGTATTTGGGATTAAAACAGTATACTAGATGGTATAAATCAGGTGTTTAAAGTGTAATCTACAGAATCTTAGGCACATAAGGGTCTATAATCTTTGAAACTAAATGCAACATTGTTTGTGTGGATCTCTTTTTGGGGATCTATGGCTTTTACTAGTATCTCTGAAAAACTTTAGAACCAATAGTCTGGATGTCATCACCTAATGCCCATAACAACCAGGCAGGTAGAATAAATGTTTGTAATAGTACTCAGGGAGAGAGAACATAGATAAGGGTTCTGGTGACTAGAGAGTACATGCCTCATCTAAAGGGAGAAAGACTCAAGACCACTGTTACTCTGTGAGAATTCAGGCCCTGATGGCCAGGCAATCTGATTTTTCATGTGAAGTCAAATATATGAATTGTTGTGTGTGTGTGTATTTTCACTGATTATAGGATTCCGAATACAGTGGTACCTTGAGATATGAACAGACCAACATACAAAAAAAAATTTTTTTTTAAGATACGAGCTGCAACTCGGTCAGTATTTTTGTTTGAGATCTGAGCAAAATTCCAAGATACGAGTTGTGATTCTGAAAGCTGCCGCTAGTTGGCGTGTTGGCGCATGGGTCTAGTATCGGCAGTTTGATATACGAGTTGACTGACTTACGAGCTCGGTTACAGAACGAATTAAATTTGTATTTCAAGGTACCACTGTAGTTATTTTTTTTATCAGCACTTGAAATATATTTTGCCACTTCTTTCTAGCCTCCACTGTTTCTGGTTAGTAGTACTTTGGAATTCAAATTGTTCCTTCCTTGTAGGTAATGTATTATTTCTTTTTGGCTGCTTTCAAGATATTTCTCTCTCTCTCTCTCTCTCTCTTTTTTTTTAGTTCTTAGATCTTTGATTATGATATGTCAATGTATGTATTTCTTTGAGTTTATCCTGTTCAGATTTGTTCATTTTTTTTTCCTGTAGATTTATGTCTTTTGTCAAGTTTGGGAATATTTCAGCCATTTTTTCTCTAAATATTTTTTTTTAGCCCCAACCTCTTTCTCATTTCCTTCTGGGATTTCAGTGGCACAATAGATCTTTGGTTATTGCCCCATATATTCCCGAGCTTCTGTCATTTTTAACATCTGTTTTCTCTTTGTTGTTCTGAGTAGGTAATTTCTATTGATCTCTGTTTCCTGCCCCCCCCCCCCCCCATAATCTCCATTCTGCTACTGAGCTCATCCAGGGACTTTATCAATTTTAGTCACTGTATTTTTAATTCCAAATTTTTTATTTGATTCTTTTTTATGTTTTCTGTTCCTTTGTTAGGATTTTCTATTTTTTCTATGTGTCTCAAGAGTGTTCATAATTTCTTGTGGGAACGTTTTTATGATAACTGCTTTAAAATTCTTGTCAGATAAGTCTAACATTTGGATCATCTCCGTGTTGGCATCTGTTGATTATCTTTTCTCATTTGAATTGACAGTTTATTGGTTTTTGGTATGATATAATTTTGGATTGCATTCTGGACTTCTTAAGTATTATGCTATGACATTCTGGTTGCTATTTAATCTTCTATTTTACTAGCCAATAGACTTGTTTAGATTCAGAAATAATGGCCCAGTCTGCTTTTGTGGGCCATAGCTCTCTGTCAATTTAATTTTCAAGCTTTAGCAGTGTTATTCTGGTCCACCCTGCTGCTGTGCTGCTGAGACCAGTTGGAAATCTGAGAGGTATTCTACCCCCTTGTTTGGTTTGCAAAGCTTTTGCTGTATTGAGTCCAGTCATTTTCACACAGGGGATTCTTGGGATGTTTGCTTGGGATTTTAAACTCAGATACAAAGAATCACTTTACCCAGATTTCTGTTCTTTTTAATTGTATCTTCTAATCTTCACAATCTAGTTGGGAGAGGGTAGAGGGCCTCCTCTTCGCTGATGTTCCCTTAGCTCAGGGTAGGCACTGTGGACAGAGATCTGTTCACAGTCTTCATAGGGCCCGATGGGGAAGGAGGAGGGATGCTATCTCCCTTTTTATTCATATACAACAAGATGGGCTATGAGATGGTTGGGTTTGTGGGGAGGGAGGACTTGGCCTCTTTTGCAGCTATTGGAGAGTAGGGCTGGTTAACAGAATTCCACCTGTAATATTCACAGCACCCAAGAAAGAGGGAGGGGGATGGACAAGGCATCGTCTGCACAGTTGGGGCCACATGGGGATGGATGTCTGACCTGGCTCTGTTTCACAGACGCTGCTATGCCTGGTGAGAAGGGAGAGAGGCACAGTTTCCTTCGTGGTGCCTGCCTGGCGTAGGGGAGACATAGTCACAGGCTTCTGTCCTGGCGGTTGCCTTCTTCTTTCCTGTGCTTTGGATAGCTAGGGCAATCTTTCTTTTCTTTTTTGCATCTCTTTATCTCTTTATGTTTCAGGGTTATACACTCTTCTAGTGACAAGGCCATGATATGTAGGCAATAAACCAAACCAAACCAGGTACCTTGCTACCACGTTGTCCCTTGAGTCTGCAGATCCCTAGCCAGTCTGCCTGCTTCCTCTGCTTTTCCTACTCCTCTGGTAGTTGCTCTATCTATATATTTTGTCTAGGGTGTTTAGTGAGAATTCACGAGATGAGAACTATGAAATGGGCTTATTCCATTTTGTCTAGAAGTTTCAGTTCCTTTCTGGAGGTGATGTATATCAAACTCTTAAAAAGAGTGAGAAGGATGTGAGATTCTAACTCAACCATCTTCAGAGTCTCAATGAATTTTTATTTTATCACCATATGTAGAAGTGATGTATAATCTCAAACACTTAATAAAATAAATGTCTTGCAAATATGGTGTTATATGTGCTCTTAATGTAGAGGTATAATGAAAATAATCTAACTTTATGGAATTTGCTTTTTGGGCTTTTAAATGTAATATTTTAAACACACAAAAGTAATATAGAAAGAGTAACTTTTTTTTTCTTTTAGAACTTATTTACCTCTTTCCTCTCTGAGGGGCTATCTGTGTGCCTTACCCTTCCTATGCAAGGGGTGGGCAGGGGACTCAGGCTTGGTTAGATGCATGTTCTCTTCCAGGATTTTAATTATGAGCAGAGGAACAAAAATGACTAAATGGATTTGAATTCATCCATTCTGGCAGTCACAGAACCCAGCAGGTACCTTTTGTTTTAGCTTCGATTTCCTCCCAAAAAGAGAACCTAGCACGAAGGCTTGTAGACATGAAGTGTGTTTTGGGGAGTGATTCCAACCAAGCGTTGTGGAGGACGGGCAAGGGACCACAGGAGGGAGAGCCCCGTCAGAGCTACAGCATTAAGTTGATCACTGCTCTGGGCAGTGATGTCATCTTGTTGGAGACTGGAGGGAGAACCTTGTACCAAGCAGCTCAAAATTACCCAGCTGGGGGATAGAAGAGGGTCATATTTATTTCAGCAGCTCCTGTCCCACTGGTTGCCGCAGGAGGTGCTACCTCCCTCCCATCTCCGTAATTTTGTGCACATGCCAGAATGGCTGAACGGGCTTCCACAAGCATCCTATGTGGCAGAGAAGCCCCGGGAAAGAAAAGGCTGTCACTTTATCTATGTGTAGTTGCTTTCTGTAGCAATAGCTGGACTAAAATATTGGTCCAAGAGGATGCAAGGTGGGGTCAAATAGTCACCAATACAAATTTTCATCAGTTCTGCTTTTTAAAGGACCCCAAACCTTCGTATCCTTCCTCTTCTTAATCCAAGTGAGCAATTTCCAAAGCAATTTATAATAAATTCCCTCTCTTTTTTAGTGTAGGTTAACCAGAATAAATTTCTGTATATTGCAGCCAAATAACCCTAACTGACACTTCCATTAATCTGTTCTCTTTCACTGGGGGATAGTTTCATATGTGGTAAAAGACTATCTCCTTAGTTGAATCTTGGTGTGTCTGTCAAAATGCTTAAGCTATGCTTCAAGGACCAGATGGGTATTGTTAAAATAGAATTGTCTGGCCCCAGAGCCTGGAGTTTCCTGCTTAGCCTCTGATCCTTCGGTTAGGCCTAACTTATTTACATAGTATTTCATGACATGTAGTGCTTCACGTTTGAATAGATATAAACAGGCAGCAAATTGAAAATAGAAGTTAAAGAAATACAGGTGTATGTTATCGCATAAATAGTATTTGGTTTTCTGAAATTACAGTTATGACACTACAGAATGATCTCCGATGCATCGTATTATCATGTGACAGATGTATATTGCTGTGATTTCTCTAGTGATGCTTGCTGTTGCTTCCTTGTCATCTTTAATAACAAAGCAACTGGACAGATTAAATGGAAATGATTTATTCTCTGTGCATGCCATAGTCAAAGCACGCTGTCATAGTAACAGGTTAAAGCTTTTCCAGTAGGAGGTTATTATGCACAAAAGGGTGATCCAGCTAGCAACCTCCTTACATCCCGTTGTGTCAATGAAACAGAATATGCGTTTCTAGCTAGAAATTGATGTAGAGGCCTTCTGTGATTACTAGCATCAAAAATTTAAAATGCTAATACTGTTGAAGTGCAGCTTATTTAAAAAATACCCATAGTGTCAGTACTTGAAATTCTACAAAGCAAACATACCAGTACAACCAGCACCCAGGTCAAAATCCCAACCAGTATCAACACTGTGGAAGCGGCCTCCAATCTCTGTCAAGCCACACTTCCATACCTTGGGTGATCGCTATCTTGACTTCTGCCACTGCAGATTCATTTTCCCTGATTTATTGATTTTTTGTGTATCCCTTTAAGATTTGTTGCCTTACATTTTGTGAAAAAAATCTTAAACGGCACAGGTAATGAGTTTTGAGAAATGCATACACACGCATAACCAATAACTCTACCAAAAGAGAGACCATCCCCATCATTGCAGATTTCCGTAGCCCTTCTCCAGCCAAGTCCCCTTCACTTGAAAGCAACCATTTTTCTGCTATATTTTGCTATAGATTAGCTTTGCTTGTTCTTCCAATGCACATAAAAGGATTGGTATAGTACATACTCATATCTGGCTTATATTTATTCATCTTAAAGTTTTTGAGATTGATCTACGTTGTTGTATATATAATGAATTTGGTTTTTCTATTGATAAGGAGTACTAAATTCCTCAATATCAATATGTTACAGTTTATTCAGTCTTTGGTTATGGGACATTGGAGTAGTTTCCAGTTTTGGCCTATAGTGAGTATGTTTCTACAAACACTCTTGGACAAGTCTTTTTATAGCAATAGGTTTTTATTTCTCTTGGATGAAATTTCTGAATTGTAGATAGGTATATGTTTAGCTGTATAAGAAATTTCCAAACCATTTTTCCAAAGTGGTGTAAAGTTTAACACTCTTATTGGCAATATAGGGAAGTTTGCATTACTCTAAATTCTGGTCAATATTTGGTGTTGTCAGTCTTTTAAAATTTTGTCATTCCTGTCAATGTGCTGTGCTATCTCATTGTGTTTTGGGCTCATAATTTTCTAATTTCTTATTATTGATATACTCCAATATATCAATATTTTATTTTAGGTTAGTGCTTTCTGTGTCCGAGCTAAGAAATCTTTGCTTATTTGAGGGTCACAAAGATTTTCTCTTCTTTTTTTTTTTAAGAGATTTATAGTTTTGGCTTTTATAATTAGACCTTTAATCTTTATCACATCAATTTTTGTGTATAATTTAAGGAAGGGTAATAAAAATGGCCAGTTGTTTCAACTCCATATGTTGAAAAGATTCTTATCTATTAAACAATTTGTCCATTGTTAAGCCAATATCACTATTGCTTGATTACTGCAGTTTTATAATAAATCTTGAAATTAGAAGGAATACGTTGCACACATTTTTACCCCTTTGGGAGGATTGTTTTGGCTATTCTAGATCTTTTTTATTTAAATGTATGTTTTAGAATCAGTGTGTCAAACAAATATTACAAAAGTTTGTGGAGACTTGATGAGATTGCATTTGGAGAGAACGAACAAGAACAGCGTTAAGCTTTTAACAGAATGGACCTGGTGTATTTCAGGTGTGTATTTGGGCATTGTTAAATACCTTTTAGCAATATTTTCTAGTTTGCAATGTAGAGGTCTTGTACATCTTTTGTTAAATTTACTCCTAATGAATGTTTTTTGAGACTGTTGCAAATAATATAAAAATTAAAATGTTATTTTCAATTGCTTATTTCCAGTATATAGACACAATGCAATATTGGCTTGAATTTCATGATCTTGGTATATATAATATATGCTCCTATTAAATTTCCATAGGTTTCAGAGGATTTGCTGTATAATCAGTAATTTTGCATGAGAATAAGTAGAGTTTTACTTGCTCTTTTTTAATCTTTATAACTTCAATTTAGGTTTCTTGCTTTAATTGTTGTCTAGGACCTCCAGTACAATAAATGCTGCATAGATTTGTAAAAAGTCAACTTTGTGGCATATTCATAAGGGAGGATTAATTGACTATTTCACCCTTAAATGTGATGGTAGCTGTAGATATCTTTAAGAAATGGGTGTTTGTTTGTTTTTTCTAAATCAGATTATGGCAGTTCCCTTTTGTTCTTAGTTTGATAAAAGGTGTTTGTTTTATCCTGAATGGATATCCATATACTTTGATTTTTCTTCATTTTTTCCTTTCAGTTTTCTAAAATGGAAACATTTCCAAACAATGACTTCAAAAGAAGGTTTCACAATAATTTCAGCGCCTTTCCTTATGAAGTTTGGTTTACCTATGGCATCTTGTTCATGTGGAGGTCTGCTTGGTTAAATTGCTATGTGATTATATAACTGTTTTCTACAATTTTAGTAAATACTAAAGTGGGTTAAAGTTGAATGCTTGACTCATAAGATTCTCCCTTCATGCAGGAAGCGAATAGTGGTTTTAATTTTTTTTTAATTTATTCATTTTAGAGAGGAGAGAGAGAGACAAAGAGAGAGAGAGAGGAGAGAGAGAGAGAAGGGGGGGAGGAGCTGGAAGCATCAACTCCCATATGTGCCTTGACCAGGCAAGCCCAGGGTTTCGAACCAGCGACCTCAGTATTTCCAGGTCGACGCTTTATCCACTGCGCCACCACAGGCCAGGCAGGAAGGGAATAGTAGAGAATAAAAAGCTGGGTGTTGTTTTCCAGTGGTTCTTCATGCGGGTGGGGTAGGGGTTGGGAGAGGATGGGTTAAGATAGATAAGTGGTTGTTGGAGAGTGGGGAGTAGGAGGGATTTTGCCCGGCCACGGGCAGTATGTCTGGAGTCGTATTTGGCTGTTACAACTGGGAGAGAGTTGCTACCAGCATTAGTTGGACAGTTTATCCACAACAAAGAATGATTTGTTATAAAGTATCACTAGTGTCAAGGCAAAGAAACTGTGCTATATTCTTATGGGCTTAGGTTCAAATACCAGCTGCGCCACCTCGTTACTTATGTGATCTTGAGAAGATTATTAAAATGAGACTTTGGTTTACTTCCAGTGTTATTGTGAGGAGTGGCTAAAAGGAATAGGAAGCTAGCACAGTGCTGGAGACCTTTAATAACTGGTAGCTGTTATTGCTGCTGTTGTTTTTATAACATATTAACTTTAATTTATATAAGAGATTACTTCATGTTCAGTTTGAAATTATTGTACCTTTGGGAGAGGAGAGAAAAATATGTGAAAAAGCTACTAGCTTGTGTACATGGAGTTTTTACAGCGTCTGCCCTTCAGATAAAAGAGGCCCCAAGGCTATATGACAATGTGTAGGGCTGTATACGGAATGTATTTTAGTTTAATCACAAGTCACAGACAACTGTGTGGTGCACAGTGAGCCCTGACCAATGCATGTGTGATTTCTAATATTACCATTCCTCCCTCCAGAAGTATGATAAAATAGTTGAGCCAACAATTGAAGCCGATTTCTCTGGTGAGACATAAAGCATTTTAAATCATACATTTTCTAATATGCTGTCTACTTTAGAATACATAATATGCTACATTTTTTAAAGGGTCTGATTGGGGATAGAAATGCTGTTCTGCACATTGTGCTTATTCAGAGAGAGTGAGAAGAAGAAACTCTGTCTGTAAAAACGTCCCACGTATAAAGGATAGCTGAAAAATCTGGGGGATAATGCTATCATTGTAGTGGACATTCAAAAAATGTTAGCAAGCAGACTTACATTTTTATTGCATAATTTCTGTATTTTATAAAATGGGGTAGAAAGTCTTAAGTTTTGATGTCTACTAATTAACTGAGCTACCCAAACAGGAGGCATTAAATCTTTGATCATTGCTTACTGAGTGCTACAATGTGCCAGGTCCTGTGTAGGAAGGTTGGAGTATCATTATAAGCAAAGCAATTTAGGCCTGGCCTGTGGTGGCGCAGTGGATAAAGCATTGATCTGGAACACTGAGGTTGCTGGTTCAAAACCCTAGTCTTGCCTGGTCAAGGCACATATAGGAAACAACTACTACAAATTGATGCTTCCCATTTATAATCCCTCTTTTTCGCTCTCCCTTTCCCTTCCTCTCTCTCTCTTCTTTCTAAAAATAAACAAAATCTTGGCCCTGGCTGGTTGGCTCGGTGGTAGAGCGTCGGCCTGGCGTGCGGAAGTCCTGGGTTCGATTCCCAGCCAGGGCACATAGGAGAAGCGCCCATCTGCTTCTTCACCCCTCACCCTCTCCTTCCTCTCTCTCTCTCTCTTCCCCTCCCGCAGCTGAGGCTCCATTGGAGCAAAGTTTGCCCAGGCGCTGAGGATGGCTCTGTGGCCTCTGCCTCAGGTGCTAGAATGGCTCTGATTGCGGCAGAGCGACGCCCCAGATGGGCAGAGCATCACCTCCTGGTGGGCGTGCAGGGTGGATCCCGGTGGGGTGCATGCAGGAGTCTGTCTGACTGCCTCCCCGTTTCCAGCTTCAGAAAAATACAAAAAAAAAAAAAAAAGTCTAGTAGGAGAGGCAAGCGGTAATCAGACAATCCTATAAACATATGTGTTTATGAAGAAAAATTTAAAGAGCTCATGAGAAGTAAGCTCTGCTCTGAACAACTTTAGTAATTTCTAAAGATAATTTCGTGATATTTCCTTTATTCT
The DNA here is from genome assembly GCF_036850995.1 of Saccopteryx leptura. Classification (NCBI taxonomy): domain Eukaryota; kingdom Metazoa; phylum Chordata; class Mammalia; order Chiroptera; family Emballonuridae; genus Saccopteryx; species Saccopteryx leptura. The sequence goes on along the minus strand of NC_089506.1, from coordinate 183,923,331 downwards.
TCCATTCATTCATTCGTTCACTTGAGAAACCTTTATTAAATCTACCTCGGTTCTGTTCCAGGCACTGTGCTACTAGCATCAGGGAAAACATTGCAAACAGGATACTCACACTGTCTTCATGGAATTTATGATTTAGCTATTTGAGTGGCCAAATGTTTTTAAAGAAACAAAATGAAACATTGCTCTTTCCTTGGCAAAGTTACAATAAGGGAAAAAAGAAAATGCGACAAATTACCTGCTGATCAAATTAAATCACAAAGGTATTATTAGTGATGCCAATTACACACTGACCTTTGTGACAACACAGGAACCAACATGCCATTTATCATCAGTATTTGCAGGGAGAAATGGGAGATTCCACTGACATCATTAAATAATGGCCTTGATTACTGAAATAAAAAAAAAAAGACACAGAGAAGAATGTCAGCAGCATCTCCTGATTGCATTACGGTTCTCTGGCAGGCAGGAGACTGACTAGGAGACTTGTTCTTTGTCATCCATTTCTAAAATTAATTCTATTTATTCTATGTTCACAAAACATATAATTTTATACTGGTTCTAGTAAATAGAAATTACAGGTAGATTTTAAAATAAGAGGTCTCAAATTTAATAATGTATTTTTTACCAGTGATTATTTAAAATTCCATTTATTATGGCTTAATTATTGTCTCTTCTATATAATGTAAGTCCACTGCATATCTTGTAAACGTTTCTAATAATCACATGAAATTTTAATGAATATACAGTAGTGGTCTTATTAATTTTAAATTAAATGTATTTGTTCACTTTTGAAAATAAATTTAAAGTGCCCCTATACAAAACTCAGGAAAGTGCATCTATTTTTACCTGAGAGCAGTAACTACTTTGAATGTTTGTAACTGTAAATATTCTTGTTTTTCTCAAAGAATAGAAATAGCTGATAGAGGTAGAATGTTTTATTGGTGTGACATCACATATAGTTATTATTGGATGCACTTAATTTAATTTAATTTTATGCAATAGTAAGGTAGGCCTGGTATTATGTTTAATTTAGAGATGTGGGAAAAGGTTTAGAGAGGTTAAATAAAAAGCTCAAAATCATGTCTCCTAAGACTCAATACCAGGAGTTAAATCAGAGTATTTGAAATCCCCGGGACTTACTACTGTCTTAGTAGTAAGAGCCACATTGTTGCCATCATTTTTGGTTTCTATTAAATTATAGTTAATTAGGTTCATCAAAGCTGAAAATTTTCTTGGTAAATACATTGTTGAAGAAACTTTGGCTTTCTCAGTAAATACACTGTTGATAAAACGATAGGCAAAGTGATAGCAATTAAAGCCAAACACCTTTGTCCTAAAGGAAGGAAACTATGGTTTGCTGGAGCAACTCACTTTGGTCCACAAGAGTGTGTTGTTAAATATATGCCAGCATAGCACTGAGTGTAACTGTAATTGGAGAAGCCAAAACTTCAGGATAGGGAAGTAGGTCCCTGATGTCTTCTTCTGTTTGCCTCATGTAATCATAATACTTTTTGATTATTTGTGAATCGGTGAAATTAAACCCTTTAGAGACATTTAAAATCTCATTCCACCTTTATAGTCAGTCTAATGGAAAGCCCTATGCCCTATCAAAAACCAAAAACCTCTTTAATTCTATGGAATGATTTCACTTTTATATAGTCATATATTTTATTTTCATCTATACTTTATGCCATAGGTCTAGAAGAGTATTATCTGAGACAGCCAATACTGACACAAAACAACACATCCCCTAAGTTTTTTTTTTAATTGAGTTTATTAGGGTGACACTGGTTAATATAATTATACAGGTTACAGGTGTCCAATTCTACAACACACCTCTGTACTCTATATTATGTTTACCTCCCTCTCAAGTCAAGTCTTCGTTTATCACCATTTATCTTCTCTACACCCTCCTGAACCTCCCCTGATCCTAGTAATCACCACATTATTGTCCATGAATTTTTCTTTATCTTTCATCATCTTTTTTTTTTTTTTGCTCAATTCCTCTATCCCCCTCACCTAGCCATTCCCCAGCTGCTGACAGCCGTCAGCCTGCTCTCTATGAGCCTGTCTCTAATTTGCTTGTTAGTTCATTTTGTTCATTCGATTCCATATATGAGTGAAATCATATGGTACTTTTCTTTCTTGGACTGGCTTATTTCACTTAGCATAGTGCTCTCTAGGTCCAACTATGCTATCGCAAAAGGTAAGACTTCCCTCTTTTTAATTGCCTCATGTAGTATTCCACTGTGTAAATGTACCACAGCTTTTTTATTCACTCATATATTGATGGGCAATAGGGCTGTTTCCAAATCTTGGCTATTATAAATAATGCTACAGTGAACATAGGGTACATATAGTCTTTTGAATTAGTTTTTTGGAATTCTGTGGATAAATTCCCAGAAGTGGAATTGCTGGGTCATAAAGCAGTTCCATTTTAAATTTTTTGAAGTAGCTTTATACTGCTTTCCACAGCTACACCAATCTCCATCCCCACCAACAATGCATGAGGGTTCCCTTTTCTCCACACCCTCACCAACACTTGTTATTTGTTGATTTATTGATGATAGCCATTCTGACAGGGGTGAGATAATATCTCATTGTGATTTTAATTTGCATTTCTCTGATGATTAGTGACATTGAGCATCATTCCATATGTCTATTGGCCATCTGTATGTCCTCTTTAAAAAAGTGTCTATTCAGGTCCTTTGCCCATTTTTTAATTTGGATAGTTTGTTTTTTGGTGTTGAGTTTTATAAGTTTCTTATAAATTTTGGATTATTAATCTTATCAGATGTATTGGCGGATATGTTGTCTTTTCATTTTGTTGATGACTTCCTTTGCTGTGAAAAAACTTTTTAGTTTGCTGTCCCATTTCTTAATTTTTTCTTTTTTTCCTTTGCTCAAGGAGATACCAGAAATCAACATATGTCTATATCATCAATTAATATTTGACAAAGGAGGAAAGAACATACAATAGGGTAAAGACAATCTATTCAATAAATGGTGTTGGAAAGATTGGACAGATATGTGCAAAAAAAATTAAACTAGTCCACCTTTTTATACCATATACAAGAATAAACTCAAAATGGATTAAAGACTTAAATATTAGACTTAAAATCCTAAAAATTCTAGAAGAAATCACAGGCAGTAAAATCTCAAACATTTCCCCCTAAGTTTTGTTTTTCCTTTACTTATTCATTCTTTAATGCTCTTCCTTATTTTATATAAATATGAGTTTTGACATATATTTCTATTCCCTAAATAAATTCTTTTAACATTTCTTACAAGACAGGTCTACTAGTAACAATTGTTTTTCAATTTTTATTTGTTTTTCTTTATTCTCTACTTTTGAAGGATAATTTTGCAAAATACAGAATTTGAAGTTGGTGGGTTTTTTCTTTAAATATTTAAAATATTTCCTTCCACTCCTCTTGTTTGTATGATTTCTGACAAGAGATAAAATATAATTCTTGTCTTTGTTCTTTTTTTTTTCCTGACAGAGACAGAGAGAGAAACAGAGACAGACAGACAGAAAGTGAGAGAGATGAGAAGCATCAATTCTTTGTTATGGCTCATTAGTTGTTCATTGGTTGCTTTCTCATATGTGCCTTGACTGGCGGACTACAGCAGAGTGAGTAACTCCTTGCTCAAGCCAGTTACTTTGGGCTTCAAGCCAGCAACCTTTGACCTCAAGCCAGTGATCATGGGGTCATATCTATGATCCCATGCTCAAGCCAGTGACCCCACACTCGAGCTGCTGAGGCCATGCTCAAGCTGGTGACCTCAGAGTTTCGAACCTGGATCCTCTGCATCCCAATCCGACACTCTATCCATTGTGCCACTGCCTGGTCATGCTCTTTGTTCTTCTATAGCAGCAATTTTTAACTGGTGTGCTGCAAAAAATTTTAAGGCATGCAATATCTGACTATTTAGTCAGGGGTACTGACCTCTTTTCTTTAGATTGTGAAATAAAAAAATGACAATAGCTGATACAACAATAGCCATTCAGTGTGAATGAATCAAAATCATACCTATTATTCTTAGATTGGCAAAAAATATTTTTGAGGTACCACAGAATTTTAGTAATTTGTTATGTGTGCCATGAGATGAAAAGGTTAAAAATTGCTGCTCTATAGATAAGATTTGTTTCCCCCCTTAGCTTCTATCAAGACTTTTTCTTTATTTTGGAATTCTTTTTTGTAGTTTTGCATAAGTTGAAACAAAGTTGTGGGAAAAATATATAGTATATATATTTTACTTAAATCATTTCTAAGACAAATGATCTCTGATGCTCATCCCTTATTTGGGATGTTATTATTACTTTTCCTCTTCCTTCTTCACTTCTTTTCCTCTTTTTACTGTCCTCTTCTTCCTCTCTTACTCCTCTTCTGCCTCTTTTTTCTTCATATAATTCTATAATATGCTGAGTTTTTTAAATGAGGGCAGATTGTTACTGTTTTGTGCTGTTGACTGTTTTGAGTTTTACTGACTCAAAATGTCTGTAAGTGCAGTAACTAATTTAAAAATGAATAAATGGCACTATTTATATAAATGTATTTAGGTAGATGGATAGTTGAATAGGAAAATTATAAACAGGGAAACTTTGGGTTATGATAGTTTTGATATACAATGTTTCGAATTTACAATGCTCACTCCCATAAAAACTTAAAGAAATTGAGACACTAGTATTTTGGCTAATGCTGTTAGTGTCCTACTTACGGACTGTGCAGGCGAACTAGTTTGTTGTACATGGCAGAAGAATATGCAGTAACACAGCATATGAGTGAGGGAGTTGGTGTCCTCTGGTACACTTACCTACGCCATTTTGGACTTTTGAAAGTACAAATGTGCCGCGGACCAGTGTGGCTCCTAATAACGGTGTGGAATTAAGGAAACACACTTATCAAAACAAAAATGATGGGACCGGGAGGACTCTTCAAAATGCCTGGCAGTATCCGAGTGCCCCATAGCCCCAGTTTGCTTTATTATATAGCCATATGCAAATCAAGGACCTTGATACAAAGTTGCACATCCAAGGCTAAGACAGGAACTCTCCCAAGGCAAAAACAGGATACATTAGTGAAATCTACCAACATCTGAAAACAAAGAGTGGAGGAAGGGGATGTAAATTGCTTCCAGCAACCTAAGGGAGCAAGTAAAGTGGATGCAAATACTCAGCATCATAGCCAATATGGAGATGGAGTGGGGAGAACTTAGCCTTTTGCTAAGCCTTGAATCTACAATGGCTTTTTGCCAGTTAGGGTTGCTTTGTTTGGCAACTTTTTGGCCCTTTTGGCTCCTAAACAAAAGTCAGAGTCTTCAGATGATAGTGCTTCAAAGAAGAGGCAAGTCATCACGATGGACGTCACAGAGCTACTGGCATCACATGAAGGAGCTGTCTGATGAGGACCTCATTCAGCTGGGGAAGCAGCTGATTGAGGAGGAAGAGATAGAAACTGCAGAAATCAAGAGATTTACTACCAAGGGTTTGGCAGAAGGTTTTTCTATGGTAGAGGAAGGGTTGACAAAATTTCAGGCTGAGGACCCCAGCGATGACAGATTCAGTAAGGTCTACAGAGCTGTATGGGTGCCTTGCAATGCTATAGGGAAACTTTGGAAGAGAAGAAGTCATCAACTTTCCAGACTAGCCTGGAGCAATTCTTTAAGAAGGTATAGAGGCCTTCAATAGATCCTGTACCCTCTACGTCAGCTGCTTCTCAAGATGAAACACCTGTAACACAGGTAGAATCATCCCAGCGTCTCCTGCATATTCCTTAGGAATCCTGATCACCTGACCCAGTATCTCCAGCACCTTCTGCAGGTTCTCCTGCCTCTCCAGCTTCCTCCTCCCAATAGGTCACTTTCTCCGGCCTTGCAATGCCCCTTCCAGTGTGCAAGCCAACCACAAGAATAAAGATAAGGAATTTTTTTTGCACTTATTTTTTGTCATTTTTTTTCTGTTACCACAGTATAGTGTGCAACACAGTGTATTTATGTACTTTTCATTTTTCTGTGGCTTAGTTGTTTTTTTATGATCTAGATTATGATTTTACAACTGTGTTAGGATAAGTAAGTGACTTAGGCTAGGGTGTGTTTCAACTTACACTAAAATTTGGGTTAAGTCACTGTTGTAGGAATGGAACTGTGTCGTTACCTGAGGACCCCCTGTACATAGTTTCTATAGGAAACCCCCCACCCCCATGCTCAAGTTGCTTTGATTAATAAATTCAATCATTGTCCTGGCTCCGTAGCCAAGTTGGTTAGAGTGTTATCCCAATCCCAATACGTCAAGATTGTGGGTTCCATCCCTGGTAAGGGCACATACAAATATCAGCCAATGAATGCATGAATAAGTGAAACAACAAATCAATGTTTTTCTTTCTCCCTCCCTCCCCACTTCCCCTCTGTCTCCCTAAAGAAATAAATCAATAAAAAATGTTTAAAAATGCAATTCTGGAAGATGGGCTTTTTTACATGAGACTATATTTTCTCAGGTTACCTGTTGATTGCGTCACTAAAGCCATACCTAGGAGCTGTTATTTGAAAAGATTCTTTTCTGAAATTTGCACAATGAAAGGATTCAGAAATATTATGTTAGTGTTAGTGTTGCATTATGTGAAACATTAGCCCAAATTGACCATTTAAAACAGCTGGCTATTGACTTACTCATAGTGGAAACCTCCACTTTTAAAGACAGTTGGTTGCATATTAGTTCCTCTCTTCTAAGATTAGAAGACAAAGATAAATAAGATAAATCTAACTTAAGGAGAAAAATTGTAACCTAATTGGTTTATAATATGTCATGTTTTTCTTCTCTATGTTGATAGTGTGACCTAATATTAAGACTGAATTTTCAAAATACTTTGATATTTTATACTGTGTGTCATGTTCTAGAAGACTTGTGATTGGAGAAGCTCCTGTAATTCTCTGGTTTACTTGCATGAAAATGAAGTTCTGATCCTTAAAATCAGTGGTCCCCAACCTTTTTTGGGCCAGTTTAATGTCAGAAAATATTTTCACGAACCAGCCTTTAGGGTGGGATGGATAAATGCACAAAGTAGAATTATGCGACTGGCATAAAAACTATGGTATTTTTAAATATAATTGTCAAACTTATGAGACAAGCAAGCATCAAGAGTGAGTCTTAGATGGATGTAACAAAGGGAATCTGGTCATTTTTTAAAAATAAAACATCGTTCAGACTTAAATATAAATAAAACGGAAATAATGTAAGTTATTTATTCTTTCTCTGCGGACCGGTACCAAATGGCCCATGGACCAGTACTGGTCCATGGCCCGGGGGGTTTGGGACCACTGCTTAAAATGACCAAGGTGGAGGAATTCAAAGTAGAGCCAAAGGCTGCTGATTTCTGCCTGAATATTATTTTCATTAATCCCTCAGATTTCCTTCTATTGTATGTGCTTCTTTTATGTCCAATATATACACTCCAGAAATTCAGCCAATTTCCACATACATTTATTAAGCATCAAGTAAGCAGTAGATATTGACCAGATGCTAAGTTACAAATATAAGTAAGCCCTGGAGATACTATGGTAGTAAGAGAGCAGACCCAGAACTACAAAGAATATAAAGCTGACTAATGTATGCCTTGGGAGAGGTATTGATTGTGAGAGTATTTTAGCTTTGATATTGACAACCTTATTGATTAGTAAGGTTGGTTTAGTTGACTTGGCTAGCTAGGTATGCATTTCTTTCCCCCCTCACCTCTCTGCCCACGTGTCTTTGGAATCTTATCACAATGTACAAACTTTCTAGGAAAGAAAGGGTTGTTTCTTAGCCAAAATATAATTTAATTATAAATAAACTATTTGACGGGCAAGCTACAGGGAAGAGATATTATTTGAACAAGGATGGCTACTATTTTCAAAGAGATAAAGGTAAGTGTAGGGACAGCAAGAACTTGATGATAAGATACAAAAGTGGTTGTAGAAGGTAAAATTCTAGGGAATGGCAGGAGATGATTATGGCAGTGAGAGTTCCTTCCCATACAAAGTAATCTCGGGATGTGTCAATTTTGAAAGAATCTTTAGAATGATGTGTTACCAAGAAGTCAACGTGAGGAAATTGATTAATCATAGAGAGCTTGTGGGGAACATGAGGAAGAGTGGAAATTTTAAGAAGAAATTGAAAATTTGGGAGTGTAAGAGATGGGAAAGATGTTGAAGATGACAGTGTGCTCAGAAAACTAAGTAGGACACATTATCCAGATAGCAGATGTTTACACAGTTGCCTATGTGCCTGCCACTTGGGGAATTGGGTAAATCCTATGACAAACATTACATTATTCACTCTTGCAAGAACTGAGACTATGCAATAGATCCTAAGATATTGCCTAATATGCTGTGAATTTCAGGGCCTGAACAACATTTTTATCTTTCAGAGAGGAGAGAACATCACTTTCACAGGAGGATGAAACCAATCTTCCTCTTACAGCATCTTCAAGTGAGAGTTCCAGACAAAACCACTGTTTTATTTCTGATAGCAGTGTGCTACAGTGTGGTTGATGATGATTAGGGAATGATGTATTAAAATTAACCCAGAAAACTGTCCCTCTTATAGACAGATACTTGTGAACATGAGTGGGCATTATGCTCTATTTAGTATCCAAACAGCACCTGTGCTTGAAACTATGTTCTTCAAGAAACTATTTCAATTGGGAGAAAAAAAAATTGTTTAAATGTGGATCTACCAACAATCACAGTATTAAAAACACAGCTACACAATCCTGCCTTTTATTTCTCTAGGGCTCAGGCTTTACTTGTGGTTAGTCATGTGCAAAACAGAATGAAAACTTCCACTGTCAATTTATGTTGATTCCCATCTGCCATGAATGCTAACCTATGATCTCTTCTCCATCGGGTATTTTTGTTGTGTTCTTGTTGCTATTTTACAAAGAATCTGCAATCACTTATTCTGTGCTTTTCACTCAGCACTTGAAGAGAGACAACACTTGAAAACATAATGGCCAGATGATCTCAGGATGCAAGAATCCTTCAGATGTTTGCTGAGAACTATTGAAAGATGCTTCAGTTTGACAAAAGCAGGAAATGTTAATTTTCAGCTCTTTTATAAATAGAGGGATGAGCTGTAAAGGGAAAACTGTTGTCACAGCAAATGTACACTTGAGTGATTCAAACCTAATTAGTGGTTGTATGATTTACTTTGAATATATTTACTGTAACAACTGGTAAACTGCTTTTCAAATTCAGCTGTTGAAGAGAGTACTATTTTCAAAAGCAACACAGCTCTGAAAATTTATTTATTTTTTTCTTACCAAAACCAACATGTTTACACCTTCATCCTTGATATATGTGCTATATATAACCGATGATTAGCTCTTTTTATCTTCTTTCTGTTCCCATGCAACCCACCCTGCAAAATTTTCAGCATACAGGAAGAAAACATATTAGCATTATCCACTTGTTCTAGCAACAGAAGGATGTCAATATTATTTGGTAAAAGTGTATAGTAATAGAGAGCATTATTTAATTATGAAGAATAAAGTCTCATTTCTCAAAAGACTCCATTGAACAAGATGTTCAAAGCAATTGATGTATAATAATTCTTTGCTATGTGTTGGGCAAATGAGTTTGTAAAATTTGTAATTTTTGAATTTGCTCACTTTTATTGTTACAAAATGGAGCTGGGCAGCACCAAGTATATGTGGTCTATGAAATTGCAAATGACCTTCCTGCTTGGGAAGGGCCATTGCTTTGCTAATGTTTGCTGGAAGAGGTGGCTTTGTGGCCCCAGCCAGTTTCTCAGGGAGAGAAGATGGAGAAGGAAAAAGAAGCCATGTTTTGCAAAGAGAGTGGAGAGAATGCGGAGTGCTGAAGAAGAAGCCAGTTTGTACGGGGAGAGAGAAGGTGTGCAGATGGGGAACCAGAGCTGAGGGGCTTTGGAAAACCTACTGAAGCTTGTGGGGGCCTTTGATTCTAGGAGGAACCAGAGAAGATTCTCCTGGTTGTGGAACCGGATAATGTGTCAGGGCTTTGTGAGCTCTGAATGAATGAAGAGGGAAATGTTGCCCTGTGTGTGTGCTCGTTGGCTGGTGCGAGTCTTGAATAAAGGAATGGGCCACCACTTTTTGGCTCCACTGTTTCTTTGCTGTCTTTCTGAATCCAGTGTGAACCTGCATGTACATGGCCATGATGGCTGTGACTACTGGCCATACATTATGCCTTTTGTTTTGTTAAATACTTTATAAGGTATGACCAAGAAAAGACAAATTCAAGCAGAGTGGTGATTTAACTATTCTAACTGCAAGCACTTTGCCATATGGTTAATTAAAAAAATCCTTATGTAAAGCAGGCATGATTTACCTTTTAGATATTTTTCTTTTGAGGGAATCATCTGAAAACCAATTCATCGAAAACTCAGATAATGTATACTTTAAATGAGCAGTAAAAGGAAGAACATTCCACCCCCATATGTTTCCAAAAAAATATGATCATAAAAACAGGAAGTTTGCGATCGTTATTTTAGGAAATGCAGACACATATAAGCAAAAAGAAAAAAAAAGTATCTTCACTACTAATGATGTTTAGAAGTATTTTGTTCCCCAGTGTCTGAATGTGGAGTTGTGTGTTGGTTTGATATGATTTCAAATCCACTTATTTGTGACTCAGGTGAAGTTATTTTAATCCATTTGTTTATGACAAAGACAAAAAAAGTTGTCTCGGTTATAGAGTTGTACACTTGAAACCTATATGATTTTATTAACCAAGGTCACCCCAATAAATTCAATAAAATAGAGAGGAATAAAAAATTGTTTTGATGTAAGAATGAAGTAAGTTGTTTCCAAGTTTCATCAACTCATGTCTGTTTTTAATTGATACATTTTCTGTACCAGCTGATGACAGATACTGCTGGGGGCTTATCAGTAAAAACATGGAGAAGCAATTAGGTCAAGCGGACGTTTATACTGTAAGTTTATAAGGAGAATGCTAGAATTTTTGGTCTGGGTAAAGAATATTAGGCACTGCTTGCCTAATATTAGCTAGCTCTCTGAAGATCTTTGGGGGGTTAGTTCCTGCTGTGTAAAGGATACTCCTCTTATGAGCAGTGGGTAAACTGCGAAGTGGTTCTGTGAAGAGACTTCCAGTGTTTTTTTTGGTTGTTGTTTGCTTTTTGTACCAGCAGCTAGAAGTCAGCTTGTGATTAGTTAAGCCATCTCTCCTGTGTGCTTGCTTGTGTAAAAAAGTATGTCCACCTTAACTACATTTTGAATTCACTCTTTTCATCTCCCCTCTCCTGGAACAATAGTGTAATTATTCTATCATTTCTTTGGAGTATGTTATTTCTTTATTGCTTTAATAGACTTATTCTGTAACTATTGGTTTGTGAAATTCCTACAGCGAGCCTTTATTAAATAAATTGCTGGCACAGGCAAACCTGGTCTCTGAGCATAATTTGCCACCTCCAAACAAAACAGAAATTAAAAGCATATATGTGATGATATATATACACTTCTGCAGCTTCTTTGAGGCCATTTCTTTTCTAAGTGCCTGCTTGGATGTCTGCATGTCTCCCTGAAAACCTGATCCTTGTTCCAGAGATAGACTTGGATCCATAAAGAACATAGCCATGTCAGATATGCCAACATACATTTTCCTGGAAATGTATGATGCTTCTTGAAAAGAATGAACTGTTGCCTCCTGATTGTGAAGGTTAAGAGATTAGAAATGAACAAGTATGAAACATAAACTTTAATGCATATTTTCAGAGGAATCGTTGAAGGAAGGAAAGTTTCAGGAAGTTTATTAGCTAGTGAGGACAGAGTTTTTGAGAGATGGTTCAAAGCCACTGTCATCAAAGTAGTGAGGAGACAGCTGGGTTGGGAGGACTTCACCTCTTTTCCTTGTACCTTCGTACATGTTACGAAGCATTGTTACCTTTGCAGGTGATCATGCTTAGGAACCACCAGTGGAAGTTGGTTCTCTCCATTGGGTTTAAGTACAGTGTGAATAAGGGTAAGCCCTTGATTTTGGAATCCATGGAGGCTAGTTATTCTTACACAGGAAAAGAAATGAAACAAAGCAAAACAAACAACAACAAATCCCCACTGTTGAGCTGCAAACGATCCTGCCCTGATGAGGTCAGTCATATCACTTTGTTTTCTTTTTGGATTGTAGCTAAAGAAATGGAAAAAAAAAAGGATCACACTAACAGAAAAAGGGAAAAGTACTCACGTAGTGGGTAGATAATGTTCTGTGAGGTCAGAGTCTTAAATATTGTGGTTGGTTGGGATCTTTTAAAATATTTTTATGAGGCCGAGTGATTTTATTATCACCAATAACCCTTGTGGCTCTGAAAGCTAAAATAATCTGGGTAATCAAAATTTATGCTTTAGGATGGAAGATGATTATCTGCAGATGAGAGGGAGGAATTTCCTCCTTTGCCAATCCTCTCTGCTAACTACATTGTGGGTGAATAAGTGCCTGGAGATTTTGTTGATTTTTCTGTGGTGGAGGTGGGGCGTCTCTTTGAAAGCTCACATTTTGGTTGCTGTAGGCAATAAACTAGGGAAGTGACTGAGGCATCCTGAACTGTTCAGTCTGAAGAAAAAAGAGCACTTGGAGATACCACAAAGGAGAGGAAGGCTGATCCCAAGATGTTTGCTTCCTCTTGGAGGAGTCCAGTCTTTAAACTGAGTTTTATTCTTTCATAAGTTTATTTGAAATGAAAACAGCTTTTTTTGATGGAGATTTTATTCATTCCAATATACAAGGGTCCTACCATTTTTGAGAGGCCCCCTTCCCCATGTTTATCAAGATGACTGGTTTGAGGTGTTTGAAACAAGGAGGTGGGAAGAATAGGAGTAAAACTTGGCTGGCTTTAATCAGGGTTTGTGGAAGATAGGACTTTGTGTTGTCATGCAAATGTGAATGGATTCTATTTGTGGATTTCTACTAAATAGTTAAAGGAAAATTATTCAGAGCAGAGGTAACAGATTAAAAATGATATGAATTTTCTCTATAAAAATTATGTGAATTTCAAATGGTGGAGAAAATACAAGTTACTTATTTTTTTCTGAAAATGATTAAATATGACTCAGAACCTCGACAACTGAGAGTGGCTAGAAACCTAAACTCATTCAATTTTTACCCATTCTTCCAAAATGGATTTGTATCTAAAAGTTCTTACATAGTTTAAAAAAAGATCTCTAAAAATATCTGTACATGTAGTGTACACACATACATATTTATTATAAATGTACAAAAGAGAAATACAATAAAATACTTTAAGTATTTTAATATAAATATTAATGGACTAAACCAGTGGTAGTCAACCTGGTCCCTACTGCCCACTAGAGGGCGTTCCAGCTTTCATGGTGGGCAGTAGCAGAGCAACCAAAGTATAAATAAAAAGATAGATTTAACTATAGTAAGTTGTTTTATAAAGATTTATTCTGCCAAAGTTAGCAAAAATCCAACATAAAGTACTTGGTAAGTAATTATTATTATATGCTTTAACTTGCGGTAACTCTGCTTTATAAATTTTGTAAAGTAAAATTACTTTCCTACTTTATAACTCACCATTACTGTGGAACCAGTAGATGGTTAGAAAATTTTACTACTAACAGAGATACAAAAGTGCACAGTAGGTATAAAAAGGTTGACTACCCCTGGACTAAACCTTTGTTATTTATTTATTATTATTAGTGAACACTTGATTGAGTATGCTTTATATAGATTTAAAAATCTTGGTTGTATCAGTGATTCAAACATTTGGGTCATAAGTCAAGTTTATTTTTATACATGGTTTTAATTAAAACAAAGCTAAAAAGTTACCTAATAAAAATAAGTAAATTCAGATGTATAAAGTGCAAACTTCACTCCATTTGTGAAAATAAAACATTTTATTTATATACAGTAATAGAAAGGTTTGGCTGAAATATATCTGGTAAGTGTCATATTCTATGATGTTCTTACACATTTACACAAAGATCTTCCTTTGCTACATTTTGACTAAAGGTTCAAATCTAGTGAAACTCTGTTGACAATTTTAAAACAGTCTAGAAAATTGTGTTTAAATTGTTAAAGTGTAAGATATGAAGCTTCTTTTTCATTAACAGATAATAATAAGCTTGCTGATTTTTTTTTTTTTTTTTTTTTTTTTTTTTAGTGAGAGGAGAGAAGGCAGAGACAGACTCCCACATGTGACCCAACTGGGGTCCACCCAGCAATCCCACTAGGGGCCAATGCTCTGCTCATTTGGGCCATTCCTCCGTTGCAACAGGAGTCATTTTTTAGCACCTGAGGTGGAAGCCATGGAGCCATCCTCAGTGCCTGGGGCCAACTGGCTCTAGTATAGCCATGCTGCAGGAAGGAGGAGAAAGAGAGAGAGAAGTGAGAGGGGGAGGGGTGGAGAAGCAGATGGGTGCTTCTTCTGTGTGCCCTGGCCAGGAATCGAACCCGGGACATCCACACACTGGACTGACGCTCTACCACTAAGCCTACCTGCCAGGGTCATAAGCTCACTAAATTTTGGTAGCAAAGTCACATGTTTCCATTTCCACACATCTGTTTTCATTTTTTTTTCTTTTTTCTTTTTTAATTTTTTTCTTTGATTATGCTGCATTCCCATCATCCAAAGTCCAATTGTTTTCTGTCACCTTCTAACTGGTTTTCTTTGTGCCCCTGCCCTCCCCCAACCCCCTCCCTCTCCTTCCTCCCTCCCCATAACCCCCACACTCTTGTCCATGTCTCTGAGTCTCATTTTTATGGCCCACCTATGTATGGAATCATATAGTTCTTAGTTTTTTTTCTGATTTACTTATTTGGCTCAGTATAATGTTATCAAGGTTCATCCATGTTATTGTAAATGATCCAATGTCATCATTTCTTATGGCTGAGTAGTATTCCATAGTATATATGTACCAAAGCTTTTTAATCCACTCGTCCACTGATGAACACTTGGGCTGTTTCCAGATCTTTGCTATTGTGAACAATGCTGCCATAAACATGGGGGTGCATTTCTTCTTTTCAAACAGTGCTATGGTGTTCTTGGGGTATATTCCTAACAGTGGGATAGCTGGGTCAAAGGCAGTTCGATTTTTAATTTCTTGAGGAATGTCCATACTGTTTGCCACAGTGGCTGCACCAGTCTGCATTCTCACCAGCAGTGCAGGAGGGTTCCCTTTTCTCCACATCCTCGCCAGCACTTATTCTGCGTTGTTTTATTGATGAGTGCCATTCTGACTGGTTGTGAGGTGATATCTCATTGTGGTTTTAACTTGCATTTCTCTAATGATTAGTGATGTTGAGCATTTTTTCATACGCCTATTGGCCATCTGTATGTCCTCTTTGGAGAAGTGTCTATTCATTTCTTTGGCCTATTTTTGGATTGGATTGTTTGTCTTCCTGGTATTGAGTTTTACAGGTTCTTTATAAATTTTGGTTATTAACCCCTTATCAGACGTATTGTCAAATATATTCTCCCATTGTGTAGTTTGTCTTTTTATTCTGTTCTTATTGTCTTCAGCTGTGCAGAAGCTTTTTAGTTTGATATAGTCCCATTTGTTTATCCTGTCTTTTATTTCACTTGCCCGTGGAGATAAATCGGCAAATATATTGCTGCGAGAAATATCACAGAGCTTACTGCCTATGTTTTCTTCTAAGATGCTTATGGTTTTATGACTTACATTTAAGTCTTTTTTTTTTTAAATTTTTATTAATTTTAATGCAGTGACATTGATAAATCAGGGTACATATGTTCCGAGAAAACATCTTCAGATTATTTTGACCTTTGATTATGCTGCATACCCCTCACTCAAAGAGGAAGACACAGGTATTTCTCTCTCCTCCTCCTCTCCTGCCACGTGAGGGTACCGCAAGGAAGTGGCAAATGGTCTACAAACCGGAAAAGGGGCTCTCATATTTAATGAGCAAAATATACTTATTTTAAACAACTGGGGCATGGGACTCAGACAGAATGTCTGAATTTGAATCCCAGTTCTTATACTTACAGTCTCTGCTATCTTAGAGAAGTTTTTTTAACCTCTTGGAGTATATTTTCTCATCTATAATGCAGGGTTAAAAGATTCCTTATAGAGTTATTGTAAAAATTGAATGAGATAATTCACATAAAGTAAGTTCTTCAAAAAAATAATAGAATTACCAGAGGTTGATGTTATTACTCAAGGGATTTTACATGATGTAAAAAAGACATTGTTTCTGCTTTCAAGGATTTTATGACCAGAAGGAGCTATCTCTTTGCTTGAGGAATGATGATAAAAGCACTAAGAGCCATACTGGGGGTTGCACTGTCTGTGCTTAGTAGTAAAGTACATGTGTGTTTCCAAGTTGTTATCACGGTCTTCCAAGTCCTTCTATACCTTATTTGCATTCAGCATACTTTACTGATACAAAATCTTTCTTGTACATTGTTTTTTTTTCTTTTTTCATTTAACAATTTAAATTTGCTGTGTCAATTTGGGAATGGAGTTTTATTCTCAAGGTTACCATACTGCATACTCTATACATTTCATTAATTAAAATGGTAAATTTAAATACCAAGATAATTATTTGGGGTTTGTATCTATAAAGTTATTTTCAATCCTTATATTCAAAGATAAATAAATATAAGAAGAAAAAATGAATGTATTGGCTTTTTCTTAAAATTCTAGATCTTGATTATAAAATACATTAGTTATACTATTGACAGGATGTAATATTTTCTAATGATGTCAAAATAATGACTGATGAATTGATAATTCAAAACATTTTAATGTAGTTCTTTATATATACATTTTAAAAAGGGGATGTTTATTCAGCTTGTTCATTCTGAAGGTATTTTATTTTATTATATGTTTTTT
Source organism: Saccopteryx leptura (assembly GCF_036850995.1). Taxonomy (NCBI): domain Eukaryota; kingdom Metazoa; phylum Chordata; class Mammalia; order Chiroptera; family Emballonuridae; genus Saccopteryx; species Saccopteryx leptura. The sequence goes on along the minus strand of NC_089506.1, from coordinate 183,906,487 downwards.
GTGACAGAGACAGAGAGAGATAGAGAGAGGGACAGATAGGGACAGATAGGAAGGGAGAGAGATGAGAAGAATCAATTCTTCATTGTGGCTCCTTAGTCTCCTTAGTTCGTTGATTGCTTTCTTATATGTGCCTTGACCAGGGGACTGCAGCAGACCCAGTGACCCCTTGCTCAAGCCCGCGACCTTGGGCTCAAGCCAGTGACCATGGGGTCATGTCTATGATCCCACGCTCAAGCCAGTGACCCTGCACTCAAGCTGGTGAGCCTGTACTCAAGCCAGATGAGCCTGTGCTCAAGCCAGCGACCTCAGGGTTTTGAACCTGGGTCCTCTGCGTCCCAGTCTGATGCTCTATCCACTGTGCCACCACCTGGTTAGGCCATTCTGAGAATATTTTAATCTCTAACAAATATGTACAGACACCTCAGGAACAGATTCTGAATCCAACAGCATCAATTCAAATTTCAGATCCATGAATGAGTTATGTTAGCAATTACAAAATGTGTTCTCTGTGTTTATGACACAGATACAAATGTATAATTTGAAAGAAACTTTTTCCCCTTATTTTTTTGGGAGGAAGGAATAAAAAGTCTAGGATTCTATTGAGAATAATAAAGAAAAGAGACCGGATTAATCTACATAGTATTATACCTAATTGTTTCTGTACTGGGTATCCTCACTTGAACTGAGCCAAAGGCCGAGAAGAGCTCTGCATTGGTTATCTTATATTTTCTCCTAAAAAATCCATATAAAAGATGCTTTGAAATTATATTTGTCTCTCAATATTAAAGAAAAGAAATAATCATAGTTGTAGTAAAAGAAAATGCATTTCAGAATCTGAGAAATACTTTAAACTGGAAGAAATATATCCTTTGTGAGGAAGACATTGTTTTGTTACCAAAGGGATTTTACATAAATGGAAATGCCATTGTTTTTGTTCTCAAGGAATTTATAACCTAAAGGGAAATTGAGAAAAAGTGTAATATTATTGAAACTCCAAGCTGCATTTTCCTATAGCCTTTATGTATTACTAACCTGTCTGTACCTGGTTTTGGCAATGGGGAAAGAACAGGTTACTGAACACATTGGGAAGGGCAGGTTTACCATATGAATAGTAGAGAGTTAATATTTGTTTCACATGTTAACCCCCATGTCCACCTTCCCTGAGTCAGAAACATGATCATCACCCCAGGATGGAGTCTTGGTTACCCAATGTCAATATTCCTTCCAAAGTGACCATTCTGCCATCTCCATGATAGTCTAATTACTCATTAGCTCTTTTCAGGGAGGGCCAACTGGAAATATCTAAGAGATAATAAATTTTATGTGTGTTTATGAATAAGATTGTCTAGATATTGCCTCTTTTGTAGAGAAACTAGAATGATAAAACATAGCCGAGGAGTAAAATATAATTTTGTCATATTAACTTTTTTCTTATTCGATACATGAATTAACTTTGAAAAATTGAATTGGTTGGGTAAAAGCTTTGACAATATATTTAGATGTTGAAAACAGTGGAGTGACGTAATAGAAGAAAAGAGTGGAAAAGTGGAATTGACAGTTCTTTTTTGCAGTCACCACTCTCCAACGCTTCACTTTTTATATAAGTCTCCTTGGGTTGTATTTTAGAATGTCCCTTTTTATATGTGACTGCATTTTGTTGTCAGTGTAAAGACAAATGACATCCTTTAAATTCTTCCCCAATGTGTATAATTTCATGTTTTAGCTAAGATTTCTGTAACATTAATGTGAAAATGAATTTAATTAAGGCGGGACTGGTATAAAGAGGCAGTGTTTTAGGAATCCTAGAATCAATCAAATGCTAAGATTTATTTTATTTTATTTTATTTTTTTAAGTGAGAGGAGGGGAGACAGTGAGACAGACTCTGGCATGGGACCTGATGAGACCTACCCAGCACCCCCTTCAAGGGCTGATGCTTGAATCAACTGAGCTATCCTTGGTGCCTGAGGCTGATACACTCAGACCAACTGAGCTATCATTATCATTCTGGGGTGATGTTCAAATCAGTTGAGCCAGTGGCTGTGAGAGGAGAAGAGGGAAGGAAGAGGGAGAGGGAGGGATAGAAAAGCAGATGGTCACTTCATCTGTGTGCCCGGACCAGGAATCAAACCTGAGATGTCCAAATACCATTCTGACACTCTATCCACAGAGCCATCCAGCCAGGGCCAGTATTTATTGTTCTTATTTAACATTGGTTTCCAGGAAATACATGGTACAGCTTTATACTCTGCAGCTTTACTAAGATATAATTTCCATATAACATTGTTTTATTTAAGGTATACATACACTTATATATTGCAATATGATTACCACTATAACATTAGCTAATACCTCTATCACATCACATATTAATCACCATATATTTTTTTAGTGAGAACATATAAGATTAACTCTCTTAGCAATTTTTAAGTATATAAGAAGTACTATTAACTATAACCATGATACTTTTTATTAGATCACCAGAACTTATTAACCTTCTAACTGCAAGTTTGTACCTTTGACTAACATCTACCTAATTATTTCACCAACCAGCCTCTGGTAACCACCATTCTACTCTCTACTTCTGTAGGTTTGGCTTTTTTAGCCTACACATGTACATAATAACATATAATATCTGCCTTTTTCTGTCTGACTCATTTCACTTAGCATTATGTATTTAAGGTCATTCATATTGTCTCAAATGGCAGGATTTTCTTCTTTTTCATGGCTGAATAATATACCATTGCATATATATATGGATATATATATATCTTCATATCCATTTATCCATCAGTGGACACTTAGGTTGTTTCCAATATCTTGGCTATTGTGAATAATGCTACAATGAACACAAGACTGTAGATATCTCTTTGAGATCCTGGTTTCATTTTCCTTTGACTGTATATATCCAGAGAAGAATTATTAGATCATGCAGTATTTTTATTTTTACTTTTTTTGAGGAAACTTCATACTGTTTACCATAGGGACTCTGCCATTTTCTGTTCCCACCAACCATACACAAAGGTTGAAAAGAAATGTTCTTGTTAGATGAACTCTTCTTTGGTCATGAATAGACTGCCTTCTAGGGATTTGCCTCATTTTCTGCTCTTGGTAAGTCAATAGCAGAAGATCTGAGGTTGCCTTTGCCTTTACCTTATGGGAACCTCAAACCTGGAATATTTCCTAAGCAGCTAGTTCTCTTCTTCTCTCCTCCACTGTCAATAGTAGCACTTGTGTGTGTGTGTGTGTGAAGTAATGATGTTGGGGAGTGGATGACATATCCGTGAGAAGACAGTAAGACTGTCAATAAGAGAATGTAAACCAAAAATGTGATTTTTCAGGGTGCAAAGTCTAACTAGACTGTGCCCAACACAGTTCCATTGTGCAGTTTTTTCATGGTCTGAAAAACATTTCAGGTTTTCAGTGCAATGTCCCAAAACACTGTGAATGTGTACGTCTAGACCAATTACTGTTCTTGGCCAATTGCAGTCTCAATGTTACAACAGGATTATCATCTTCTTTTTACCCACATTTTAATTTCCATTCTATATAATGTCAGAAAAATAATAATTACTATGAATCTTACAGGGAATATTTTAATAGTTAACCTTCTAAGAGGTAATGTAGACACAAAGCAAAGTGAGTAAAGTAAGATGTATTTAATGAATAATTTAATGCAGCAGATTCCATTGTCCTTGCAAAACAAATTAATAAGATGCAGTGAACTTCAATTTATTATTTTTCAGTCTTTTCTCCTGAAAGTCACTTGAATGTTACCTTCACTGAAAAATATAAAACTAGGTAGCATTCTCCGTCCTTAGAGCTGTGATGCTCCTTTTTGCTTTCAAACTCATACAAATTACAGTTCAATATAGAATTCAAATGATAGTTTAAAATTTTAAAAAACTATGTTACTGGATAGGGAAGACGTATTGTCATTTTATGAGCAAATATTTTTTCTGAGACTACATACTATTGAAAAAACTGTTCCAATCCTGAAGTAGCTTTTTGTTGTTATGAATCAATGTCATTTCATGTGTACACAAGCACTCACGTGCATGTGTGCAGGCGTGTGTATGTGTAGCACATAGGTGTGTTCTGCCTTCACAGTTTATTGAAGATTTTCAGAATATATTAGTTAGGACATAAGTTTGGATGTGTATAAGAGAGACCCACATTAAAAGTGTCCTAAATGTTATAAAGGTTTATTTCTCTTGTTCTGTAACAAAGTGGAGGCAGATGGCCTGAGGTTTGGCATGTTGGCTACTCTTCAAATGGTCCCCTAGGGACCCGGCTTCCTTCCATCTTGTGACTTCACCATACGTCACCTGTTATCCTTGTTGAGTGGTCCAAGATAACTTGCTATTCCATCCATATCCCAGGCATCAGGATAGCAGGGGAGTGGGGGAATGAGCTACCTCCTGCCCTTGACAGTGATGCCCCCAAAGTTGCTCATTTTACTTTCCCTCAAATTCTATTGGCTAGAACTTAGGCCCATGACCATACCGGGTTATGGGAAATATTTTTCTGGGTGTCCATGGACCACGTTAAAAATTAAAAGTTTTGTCTCCTCCTACAGCATCAGAACACATATTCTTCTCAAGTGCACATAGACTATTCTCCTGGTAGATCATGTCTTTGGTCACAAAATACATCGTAGCAAATTGAAGAAAGTTAAAATTATACCAGTTATACTTTCTGACCATGATGCTAAGAAACTAGAAATTAGTAACAGGAGGAAAACTGGAAATTCTACAACTATATGGAAACTAAATGACACACTCCTGAACAGCCACAGAGTCAGAGAAGAAATCAAAAAGCAAGTAAAAAATATCATGAAACAAGTGGAAACAAACACGCCAAAAGTTATGAGATGCAACAGAAGCAGTTCAAAGAGTGAAGTTGGTAGCAATAAATGCCTGCATTAAAATAACGTTTAAAAACCTCTGCCTGCCTCACCCTCAGGAGCTTGCTTGCTCAGTGCCTGAGACAAAAGCTGCCTGTGGACAAGGCCAGGCCAGCCGTTTATCTGATTTCTGCGGATTGTGTACCGGAGCCTGAAGCACAGAACCAATCGGCTGGAGCCTCCTCAGAAGATTCAGACTGTCCAGCTTTATAAGAAAAACCAGGAAAGGGCTTATTGGCTTCCTCAACCTATGGAGGCTGCTGTGACTACATCCCCATGCTGCCCACCTCAGGTGCATTGACATTCCTGTTATTTTGGCCTGAGAGGCAACCCTACGTGGCTTGTGGCCATCGAGAGCGGCAGGCTAGGTAGCGCGCACGGCCGGTCTGGGCCTCACATGGGTGTTTCTTTCTCTCACATCTCTGGGTTGTGTTTGTGTTTGCGTGTGTGTGCACCTGCTGTGTATATGTATGCATCATATACACTACCCTCCAGCAATGTGTCCCTCTACCCATGTGAGAGTGTGCCCTCCCTGAGTCCCAACTAGGGACCTCCGGAGGTGGTGTGCCTGCGTTCTGCCCACCCTGAGTCCCAACTAGAAACATTCAGAGGTGGTGTGCCTGCGTTCTGCCCTCTCTGAGTCCCAACTAGTGACCTCCAGAGGTGGTGGGCCTGCGTTCTGCCCTCTCTGAGTCCATGGGTCAGTCAGGGTATCTCCTACGTGCCTCTTCCTTTGCCTTCTCTTGGAGTGCACCGGGATCCAGGGTTACCGGGCATGAGAGCCCTCCGCATCTCCTGGGTGATCCGAATGCTCTGGTTTCCTTTTTCCAGCAACCAGGCACTGGAGCCAGGTCCCTTAGCAGGCTCTCGAAGGGGAGGGGGTATGGGAACTCAGGGTCAGGGAGCAGCTCTTCCTTAGGCAAAGGGCTGGGTCCTCAGCTTGGGCCGTGGACAGGGGTATATGTCCGGGGCTGCACGGCTGCAGGAATGGTCCCAATCTGACCTGTTTATTCTGTAAACTACAACCTGTAAATAACATCTATCATTCCTATTGTAACACAAATAATTTTCATGAAATAAATTATATTTCTTAGTCTAATAAAAACTGTACAGGATGTACACACACACACACACACACAGTCTCAAGCAAACACACACACACACACACACACACAGAGTCTCAAACAACTTAAATTTACACCTTAAGGAATTAGAAAAAAAATAAAAGAATACTCAGCAGGGAAAGTAATGGTGTAAAAATTGAATATTCACATGCAAAAGAATGAAGTTGGACCCATATCTTACACCACTCACAAAAATTAACCAGAGATGATTTAAGGACTTAAGTATAAACCCTGAAGCCTTTACACCTCTTAGAAGAAAGAAGAGGGGAAAAACTCCTTGACGTTATTAGTCTTGGCAATGATTTTCCTTTTTTTTTTTTTTGGATATGCTAACAAAAGCATAAGCAACAAATGCAAAAATCAATGTGGGATTACCTCCAACAAAAAGCTGCACAGCAGAAGAAACAGTCAAGAGAATGAAAAGGCATCCTATAGAATAGGAAAATGTATTTGTAAATTATATATATATATATATATATATATATATGATAAGGGATTGATATCCAAAATATATAAAGAACTTAAGTTAATCAATAGAAAAAAAACCAATATGATTACAAAATGAGCAAAGGTTCTGAGTAGACATAATTCCAAAGAAGACATACAAGTAGCTAAAGGGTATATGAAAAGCTAAAAGGTATATAATAATCAGGAAAATGCGAACCAAAACCACAATGAGGATCACCTCATAACTACTCGAATAGCTGTGATCAGGTTAAGAAAAGTGCTGGTGAGGATGTGGAGAAAAGGAACGCTTGTGCACTGTTGATGGGAATGTAACCGGCACAGCCACTATGGAAAACAGTATGGAGGTTCCTCAAAAATTAAAAATAGAACTACTCGCCCTGGCCGGTTGGCTCAGTGGTAGAGTGTTGGCCTGGCGTGCGGGAGTCCCGGATTCGATTCCCCGCCAGGGCACACAGGAGAAGCGCCCATCTGCTTCTCCACCCCTCCCCCTCTCCTTCCTCTCTGTCTCTCTCTTCCCCTCCCGCAGCTGAGGCTCCATTGGAGCAAAGATGGCTCGGGCACTGAGGATGGCTCTGTGGCCTCTGCCCCAGGTACTAGAATGGCTCTGGTCGCAACAGAGCAACGCCCCAGATGGGCAGAGCATCGCCCCCTGGTGGGCATGCCAGGTGGATCCTGGTCGGGCGCATGCGGGAGTCTGACTGCCTCCCCGTTTCCAACTTCGGAAAAATACAAAAAAAAAAAAAAAAATAGAACTACCACATGTCCCAGCAATTTGACTTGTGGGTATATATTCCAAAGGAGCTGAAATCAGGATCTTGAAGAAACCTTTGCACTCTTGTGTTCATTGTAGTATTATTTACAATAGGCAAGATATGAAAGCAACAGAAGTGCCCATTGACAAATGACTGGATGAAGAAGATGTGAGATACACACACACACACACACACACACACACACACACACACACACCTACACACACACACATGAATATTATTCAGCCACAAAGAAAGGGAATCCTGCTATTTGTGACCACATGGTTGGACCTTGAGGGTATTATGCTAAGTGAAAGTAGTCAAGCAAGAAAAGACAAATACAGTATGATCTTCCTTAAATGTGGAATCTAAAAATTTCAAAGTGATAGAAGCAGGCAATCAAATGGTGGTTACCAGGGACAGAGGGGGGGGGGTGGAAATGGGGAGATGTGGGGCAAAGGACACAAACTTCCAGTTGTAAGAGAAATAAGTTCTGGGGTACAGTTTGTAGCCTGGTAACTATAGTTAACAACACTGTATTGTATACTTGAAAGTTGATTAAAAGAAAGTAGGTCTTAAGTATTCTTACCATAAAAAACAAACACAAAATTATAATTACGTGAGGTGAAGGATGTGTTAACTGGCCTTCTTGTGGTAAACCTTTTGCAGTGTGTATGAATGTATGAAATCATTGCATTGTACGTGGGGACTTCGCTTCAAAACTGTTCAGTCTGGGCTTCTCTTAGGGAGACTTTTTTCTCTCTCAGTGACGGGTGATGTACACTTTCCCATGGATGTAATAGTGCTCTGATTCCACACTGTACTTTATAGTTTGCTAGGAGCTTCCGCACATATTTGCAATTTGGCAGAGCTAACGTTACCCTTGCTTTAAAGATGAGGAAACTGAGGCTTAGAAAGCTTAAATTTCTTGCCCAAATATTGTAACAAAAATGAGGCAGAGGTGAATCAAGGATTATTATTTTTTGACACCTTGCTCAGGGGACTTGCTATTCACTTCAGTCTTTGGAGAACTGTGACTAGTTTAAATTTATAATGCATTGTAAAATCTCAGCCCTCAAGCCCTCAAGAAGTACTTGAAAATCATTAAAACTTGTTTCAGTTTCCCAAGAAGTAAACATTATTGTGCTATTTTATAAAAAGAAGAAAGGAATTCCGGCTCGATCACCATGGGAATGTTGTCAAGTCCTAATTGTACCTTATCTTTGAATTTCCCGGTTTGATACTCTACTGACTAGAATTTTCTATGTTCATTGTTATTCTCTGCTGAGATTCTAAATGTAGCATCTTCCCTGACATGAGAAATCTCTTTAAACATATAGTCCATAGTAACAATTGTCAATGAACCAAAGACATCTTCATGTGATAATTATGAGAGGAATGCATGATCTATAAAAATTAATGTGAATGTAGGTAAGGATTTTAAAATAAAATTAATGCATACATATGGCAAAACAAACACCAGCAAGGGATGCATAAGGGATGTCTTAGCCTGGGTTCCCCTTGTAGGTGAGTTCTGAGATAAGGGCTTCTGGGAAAGTAGTTAATTTGGGAGGTGATTGTACAGAGATGGGAGAGAGTAGGAGGACTTGAAAAGGAAAGAAGACAAGTTATTATCAATATAAAGGGGTATTATTGAATTGGTACCCAGTGTAGCTTGCTCACACAAAGGAGTGTATAGAAGGCCTCTCAGAGTGATCTGTCTGAGGATTGCCTGCAGAAGCACTGACCACTGATTTGCACACTCCACAGGCTGCACATCAGTGCCTGGGAGGGTCTCCCAGGGGTGTGGTGCTCTGCAGCAGCATCAGAGAAGCCCTGCAGTACAAAGGAAAGGCCATGGGGGTGGTATGCATTTAAGGTAAAGAGCAATCACTATTTTTTTTGTGTGTGACAGAGACAGAGAGAGAGACAGAGAGAGGAACAGACAGAGACAGACAGACAGGCAGAGAGATGAGGCGCATCAATTCTTCATTGCAGCACCTTAGTTGTTCACTGATTGCTTTCTCATGTGTGCCTTGACCAGGGGGTTCCAGCAGAAAGGGTTACCCCTTGCTCAAGCCAGAGACCTTGGGCTTCAAGTCAGTGTCCTTTGGGCTCAAACCAGCAGACATGGGGTCACTTCTATGATTCCACATTCAAGCCAGTTACCCTGCGCTCAAGCTGGCGACCTTGGGGGTTTGAACCTGGATCCTCTGTGTCCCAGTTTGACGCTCTATCTACTGTGCCACCGCCTGGTCAGGCAAAGAGCAATCACTGTTGTTTCAAAAGGAATAAAATACCTAGGAATAAATTTAACCAAAGATGTAAAAGACCTGTACTCAGAAAATCGTAAGATATTGAGGAGAGAAATTGAAGAAGAAACAAATGAGGGGAAGCATATGCTGTGTTCATAAATAGGAAAAATTAACATCATTAAAATGTCCATACTACCCAAAGTTATCTATCGATTCAATGCAATTCCTATCAAGATAACAATGCCGTATTTCATAGAATTAGAACAAATGTCTTTTGATTGGATTATTTGTCCATTTACATTTAAAGTGATTATTGTTAGGTACATATTTATTGATTTTTGTAGGTACACATATATTTATTCTTTTAACTAAGTTCTTCTGTTTCTTTTCTTTATTCTCCTTGTCCTTCTCCTCCCCCTCCTCACGTCCCCTTTCCCTCCCCCTCCACCTCCTCATCTTCTTCCCCCTCCCATCTGCCTGCCCCTCCTCCTCTTCCTCCCCCTTCTCCTCCCCATCCTTCTCCCCATCCTCCTCTCCATCCTTCTCCCCTCCCATCGCCTGCCCCTCCTCCTCTTCCCCCTTTTCCTCCCCCTCTTCCTCCCCATCCTCCTCCCCATCCACCTCTCCATCCTTCTCCCCTCCCATTGCCTGCCCCTCCTCCTCTTTCCCCTCTTCCTCCCCCCTTCTCCTCCTCTCTTTCCTTCTTCCAGGCCCTTTAACACTACCTGTGATACTGGTTTGAAGGTAACAAACTCCTTTAGCTTTTTCTTGTCAGGGAAGCTCTTTATTTCTCCTTCAATTGTAAATGATAGCCTTGTTGTGTAAAGTAGTCTTGGTTTCTAGGTTCTTTCTTTTTATCACTTTGGATATTTTATGCCAGTCTCTTCTGGCCTGAAATGTTTTTTTTTTTTTTTGAGAAATTAGCTGACAGTCTTATGGAAGCTCCATTGTGGGTAACCTACTGCTTTTTCTTGCTGTTTTGAAGACTCTTTTTCTTTAACCTTTGCCATTTTAATGATGAGGTGTCTTAGTGTGGGCCTCTTTGGATTCATCTTGATAGGGACTCTCTATGCTTTCTGGACTTGTGTGTCTTTTTCCCTCAAAAGGTTAGGGACGTTTTTGGTCATTATTTCCTCAAATAGGTTCTTGATTTCTTGCCTTTTCTCCTTCTGGAACCTCTAGGATGCAGATGTTGTTATGCTTGATGTTGTCCTAAAGGTTTCTTAAGATATATCCTCATTCTTTTAAATTATTTTTTCTTTTTGCTGCTCAATTTTTTTTTCTACCTTGTTTTCCTAATCATTGATTTAGTCCTCTGCTTCATCCAACCTACTGTTTATTTCTTCCAGTGTATTCTTGATGTCAGATATTGTATTCTTCATTTTGTAGTGGTCCTTTTTATTGTTTCTGTGTCCTTTTTCATGCTGTTGTAGTTCTCACTATGTTCCTTGAGCATCCTTATAACCATTACTTTGAACATTTATCTGATAAATTGCTTATCTCCATTTCATTTAGCTTTTTTTCTTCAGAGTTATCCTGTGTTTTTCATTTAAACTGTTTCTTTGTTTCCCCATTTTGACTCTCTCTTTGTGTTTGTTTCTATGTATTAAACAGATCTGCTATGACTCCCAGTCTTCATGGGGTGGCCTTATGTAGTAGGTGTTCTGTGGGTTTAAATTTTTTTAGTGTGAAACTTAATCCTTTCTTCCCTGTACTTAATTTTATCTTGAAAAAACACTTATTTCATATGCATTTTCATTATGGTCTTGATAATAAGAGATGTTGGTATTCATTCCTGAGAGAAAAATAGATGTCATACTTATGAAAATAACTGATATCTTTTCTAATTGTTTTTTTATGCAAATAGTAACAAAATACATGTCATACCTCTTTCAAAAGATTTGATAATCCTTTTAGTGCATGGGAGTTTATTGGATTTATGAGTTCACAGTAAAAGGAAAGAAAAATATAAAATTAAATGGTAATGTTTTTCAAAAGTTATTGTTATGTGATGGTGAGCCTGTTTTTCTGTCAGCTGGGAGTCTTCTGTAGATAATAAATCCCCATCAGTGATTTAGCATGTATAAAACACATCAATCCTTTTTATTATATTTTGTGAGCCTTGACATTTATGATAATTTCCCCATATCTACGTAAAACTCTTTCTCTTATGATTGCATTATTAAAGTGGATTTTTTGCCCTTGTTGGCTTATCTCATTAGCATGTGTTTATCATACATTTTCAGGGTAATTACCATTTTGGAATAATGCACACAACATTAAATGGATTCCCTGGTTTTAAAAGGTGTCAAGATAAAGGGAGCAGCTCTTGCCTCTCCCACCTCTCTTCTCCAGCCCCTCAAAGGACTACAAAAGAGATTTTGATTCCTTGTCACTTACGTCAATTGGATAATGGCAAAGATAATGTGCCTCCCTATTCTGTGTCCACAGTTGATTCTGGAAGGAAAAAAGAAATGATGGGAACACATTTCTACAGCATCTTCAATTTCAATACTCCTGTTTGGTGTCCATCAGTGTTCTGATTTATGGATTTAAGAAAGAACAGTATCCTAATTGATATTTGTATACAGGAAAAAAAGTTTATGTTTTCTCATCCTCTCTTAGATTGACAGTTTAATAGGAAAGTACAATTTAGGGAAAGGATAATTTTTGAGTAAAATGATAAAGCTATATTCCTGTTTGGTCAGATTCCAAATAACTAAAATGGTTTCTTCTTTCTTCATTCATAAACTCCCATATAAGAAGTAGGAGCTGAAGTTCTCCATCCACTATCATTAAAGATGAATATGAACCACTGGACAATGTTGATGTACCTTCTAAATTGTCAAAAAACTGCTAAAAGTCATTCTATGGGATTTTACCATTCCATTTATTGCACAGCACTAAATTATTTAAAGTCTGTAATCAAACTGTAGTATTCTTATAATATTTATCAGTTTACTAGAATGCAGAGAATCATAACTAAATTTATAATGCATTTTCTTTGTTTCTTATTTCTAGTGTTTTTGTTGTCCTATTAGATATTTTGGATTATTTTATTAAGTAACATCAATTATAGAGAATAATTTCAGCATGTACCATAGATTTGAATTATAATTTTGTTAGAAGCACAGTAGTTGAAGAATAAAATTTAAAAATAATGATTTATCCATCCCATAAGTATAACAATATCTCCAATTTAAAATATTAGTCTTGCTGGTTTGATATGATATTTTTAATTTTTGTAAAAGTCCATAGCATATGTAAAGCTTTCTAATTTAGTGGTTTAAAAAACCCGATAAGAGGAGTCAAGTGACAGACTAAATATCCTTTTAATAAATTTCTATTCAAGGCCTATTCTTTCTAGGCACTTTTTTAGGTACTAGAAACATAATGGCAAATATTGGATCCTGCTTCCATAACTTGCAGTCCAATGGAGCAGAGAGATGAAAAAGGAAAAGGAAAATAAATAAGAATAATCAGAAAATTATAAACAAAATGAAGAAAACAAATAATGGTTAGTACCTACTTAAGCAGTGATGATGCAAACTGATTTTAAATAGAGAGCTCTGGGAGAGGCTGTCTAAAGAAATTAGATTTAAGCTGAGATATGAAGAGTGAGGAGGAATTAGCTATGCCAGCAGCATATAAAAAGGCTGGGAGGCAGGGCTGAGTGTGAAGTTTTGTGAATTTATCAGGACCTGTTTTGATTAGTTCCTGTGAGCAAAGGGGTAAAGAAGGGGATAAAACCATAGCAGAGGGTGGGGAATTCATGAGACAGGATTTAGAGACATTGAATATACAAATGGACAATAGACCATATATAAAAAGAGAACTTTGTCCCCACAACCTGCCCAGGAAACCAACTCCTAATCATCTCAGTCTACTGAGATCAAACTAGTCTACTATAAATCAAACTTGCAAAAAGCCAGACCGCTATCTCTAATGACAATCCAGGAAGCTAAATAATAACTTCTGTAAAATACTAAAGGGCCAGGATTTGATTAATAGCTGACAATTCCCTACTTTTCGTCCTTGCTTCCAACTTGAGACCAACCAGAGAAAGCCAACTATGAACCCCTACCCAATTGCATAGGATACCTCATAGTTAGACTACCTATAGCTTCTCCGTGCCCACAGCCTTCAAGGAGGCTTAGAAGCCTTCCACTTTTCCATGATAATTTTCCCACTCCTCTGCCTATTTGAGTGCCAAAATGCAAGTGATGGTGACTGATTACAATGCAAGCTCAGAATAGATTGCCTTCTTTTCCTTATTTGGTTGGTCTTTGTATATTTTCACACTTTAGAAGTAATAGTCAAGAGTTTGAAGTTTGTTCTAGGTGCAATGAGAATCCCTGGGAAGAATTTAAACTGGGAAATGACACGATCTGAATGATGCCTTAAGATAATTCTTACTGCTATGTTCAGGGTGGATTGCATTGGGGTAATAGAAAAAAAGTAAAGGAACTTGCTGGGGGGTTATCACAGTGGTTTGGGTAAGAGGTAATGTGAAAAAAATTAATGGCCACAGTAGAAATAGAGAAAATTAGATTGATATGAAATATATATATTTATATTTGAGAAAAAAATCATCTGTTCATAGGAGTAGATAGCAAACAATGTAACGAGTCACCTCTCTGGAGGTTTACTGTTCAAGTGTATCTATTCAAACCAGTTACTAGAAAGTACAGAGGAGCTAGCGTTCATGAATCATATGACATCTGAAACAATCCTGTATGAACACCCAAGTGGAATTTTAGGCATTGAGATTACCAGGTCTAATCAGGTTTTTATTCTCTCTTCTTGTTCATTGTTTTGATTTGGTGCTCGACTCCACCTCTGTTTCTGAACTTTTCCCTAGTCAGTTTGTGCTCCTAAACCCTGATAATCCAGATCATCTAAAGCTTTCCATGGAAGGGGTCTTACTTTAATATTTCAGCAAGAAAAAAAAATATGCCCACTAACCCCTCTTTTGTGGAGCCAGTAATAGAAGTCTGTGTTTTTACAGACTTGAAAATGCCAATAAGAAAGCACTAATGAAGAAACAAAACTCTCAAACCTATTTTCTCTGCCAAGTGTTTTAAAAAAAAAATCCACTTTGAAGCCTGAAAGCCAGAAGGACTCTAATCTGCATTTCTGCTATACTTTCATCTCTGAGGACCTAACTACAGAGTGCTTGTTTGCCCATAGTGATGTGAGGAGGAAGATTCAGTATGTAAAGAAGCAACAGCAAATGGCAGGGGAAATATCAGATAATATCTTATTGGTTAAAGAATTCATTCAACAAATATTGTGCTAATCTGGTATGTCAAGCACTGATCTTGCCATTGGGGATGTAGTTGTAAATAAGATAGGCTAAATTGCTAACCTTATGGCATTTGTATACTAATAAATATATAAAGCAAATGAAAACATTTAAGTAAATAGGTATGAGATAATTTATGGTAACATGGAGCTGCTCTTCTGGGGCAAGATATTAGAGAGCAATTAGTTAGGATGGGGAGGAAAGATCTAGCTGAAAGGTGAATAAATACAGTGTATCCACAACATGAAATGAACTCAGCTATTGAAAGAATGTTTATAGAACATCATAAGAGGCCTAACTTTATTATTCAACATTGAAATCACATCAGAGCTATAATGAGATTTTATGTCCAAAGAATGAATAAAATAAATATATTGAGAATACCCAATAAGCTAAGATCCTAAAGTAACTAGAACTCTCACACTTTGTTAATGGGGATGTGAAATGATATAACTCTTTTGAAAAGTTGGTAGACTCTTATAAAGTTCAATATACACTACTTAATGACCCAGGAATGAAAACATATGTTTACAAAGTGTCTTGTACAAGGATGGTCATAGCGTCCTCAAAAACTGGGAGCCACCACATGTTCATCACAACAGGAGAAGGCAGTTACCTGTAAAATATTCATACAATGGAACATGACTCATCAATAAAAAGGAACGAACTACTGAGAGCGAACAACATGAACGAGTCTTAAAACATGAGCTCGAACTAAAGAAGCCAAACATGAAAGCATACATGCTGTATGGTTTCATTTATATAAAATCCAAGAGCAGGCAAATGTATTCCGTGGCAATAAAAATCAGAAAGTCGGTATCTTGGAGGTGGTGGTGGTCATGGTGGTAATTGACTGGAAAAGGGCATGAGGGAACTTTCTGGGGGTGATGATGGTTATGTTTTATATTTTGATTTAAGTTTTCTGTATATGGGCATATAAAAATAGCAAAAGTCATTGAGCTATGCATTTTTTATTGTATATGAAACAGTCTGTTATAATAATACAGCACAATAAAATAAAGTAGGTTTGGGAAAAAATGATTTATATAAGGGGAAATGCTTGCTATATAATGTCATTAAATAAGAGAGCTACAAATTTGTATATGCATGGCATGATCTAATACTAATCCATGTAAAACATACGCTATGTCATAATCCCAATGCATGTAAAACAGTAGAAGGGAAAAGACTAGAGGAAGTAAATATGCTACAGTATTAACTAACAGTCATGATTAACACTGTTGCTGGTTATATAATGGATGATCTTTACCAAGCATGATTCTGATAGGTAGTTGATCAGTTAAACCCTTAAAATGGAGAATCAAAAGAAAAATATGTCCACACTGAAATAGCTAAACCGTTTATTTAAACTTTCAACCCAACAAATGCTCATTTATTTTCTGGATACACTTTTTGTTTGTAACTCAAGTTCTGCTAACTAAAGTTCCACATTTTTTCTTCTTATACAAACTACACCCACTTTGTCTTCTTTGGTAAAGATTTCAAAAGGAAAGAGGTTTGGAACCAATCTGCATGTAGATTATTATGATTAAAAAATTATTATACCCACAGTCAATTCAACAAAAAATTTTAATTACTTATCTTTATCAAGTCTTTCCAAAGAATTCAAATCATTTTTATAGACTCAATGGCTCTTTCTTTTTATACTTGTCTTTTCTTGGTTTATGTGACATTTAATTACACTACATAAACACATTAATAGGTACAACAGGCATAAATGAGTTTGTGAATAAATAACCTTACTTTGGTAAGCATACAAATCAACCCATGAGAGGCGACATGGCAAACACACCAGAGGCTCACCCGCCACCAGCACATCCCGGCATTAGTGGGCATAGTCAGTATGTTGTACAGAAAAAATAAAGATCGTTAATTAATCTTGAAAGTCTGTTAAGTGGATGTCAGTTAAGAGAACTTTTAACTTTTCCAATTTTCCACATTAATCATATAATTTTCTAATAAAAAAGGAAGCATTTATATTATTTAGAGTTGATATAATTAGCCACAAGTGAGTTAATTATACAAATAAAATCATTTAAAAATGATTATTTGAATGAACTCTATAAATTGTGAAATGATGAGGTTACTGCATGAGCTCATTTGATGTGTTTTTATCTCTGACTTTTGGGAAAAGGAGACAAAGAATGTTAGCTAATTCTCAAGGAGGAAATATAGAGTTCTGCCCCAAAGACAGCTTTGGGATGATGGCCTAGCAGGGGTCTCCAAACTTTTTACACAGCGGGCCAGTTCACTGTCCCTCAGACCATTGGAGGGCTGCCAAATACAGTGGTTCTCTCACTGACCACCAATGAAAGAGGTGCCCCTTCCAGAAGTGCAGTGGGACAATATAGCCACAGCCCAAGAACAGTCTGCGAATTTGTCCCTGCCCTGGGGCCGTAATAGAAGGCTATACTAAGAAGTGAAGAACAATCCCTGGTAGAGAATGGATGAGCTTTGGGTCTAAGCAGCTGAAGCTCGGCCTCCCAACTCTTCCATTTTGCTTTCTTTTGGACTGCAGGAAGTTAATATTTATGAGCCTAATTCTTAAATCCTATAATCAAGGTATAATTACCCAATTTAGAAGTGCTAGTATAAGGATTAAATAAGAAAGATTTATCTGAATAATTTAGAAAGTGCCCAACATACTGAAGATGTTTTTTAAAAAGCATTTTTATTCTGAAATTCTATTTAACTCTCTATAGACTTTTAAAAGTGTGTGTGAAACAAAGGGGTGGCCCCAGATGTTTTATTTGCACCCCTTGTATGAGGTTACCCTTCATGTGATCCTGAGAAATATAGGTGACTTTTCTCATTGCTATCACCATGAAAAAAGGATTTTTCTGAGGGGGAGAGAAACCAGAGAGCATGCCGATCAGTTTTCTTTGTCCCCTCCTATTCACTGCTCTACAGGGTGCTGCTGTGACCCCTCCCTCCACAATTCTCTAAAACTCTTCCTTGTCCATGTAGCATTTAATGGCTTCCTATCACTAACTCTTAGAAACACTCTTAGTGACCTCTTAAGGACATTTGTGACTTGATTTTCTTTATCTTCTGGACACTCTCTGTTCTTTTTGTTTCTGTAACAACATTTTTTTTTAAAGAAGCGCATTTATATTTCAACAAGGGAAACAAAAGATGGAGTGAGTCCTGAGCTCCCTTTCTCTTTTTCTTTCTTTATTAGACAATCATACTTTACAAAGTGTCCCCTTCACCAACCCAATATTTCCAGTATCCACCAGGCACCTTACAGAGTTATTATAATATTATTAACTATATTGCCTATGCTGTCCTTTTACATCCCTGTGACTATTTGGTAACAACTCTTACTTCTTATTTACTTCCTGCCCTTTGGTGGTTACATGTTAATCTCTTTTTATAGACAATGCTTTCTTGGCCCATCCCTTGGATACGGTTATTTGCCAAGTTTCTTTTCTAATCCTCACATGTTCTCAATTTTTAAACTGTTCTTGAGTGATCTTACTTATTCCCATAGCTTCAGCAGCCCCATGATTTCTGATCCCACCCAAAGGTTAGTGTTAACCAGATAATCCCAGTATCTCCCTGCATACTGGGCTTCACAACATAGGTGTCTCACTGGTAAATTCAGTCAGTATGTTCTCATTTCTCAGCTCTATCTCTACCCACCATTTTATGAAAATAGCACTTTTTCCTGTATTCCCCATTTTATTGAATGACAAATTAACAAATGACTGTCCAATACAAAAAATCCAAGTTCTTAATCGTTGACAGTAATTGATCAAAAGGCCAAATTGATTTACTTCTTTTATACTTAGTAACACTATCTACCTTAGTTCCATTTCAGGTTTTTACTTCACCTCTCTGTGACTCGGGAATAGATTGTGATTAGCCTCATCCCATCATTTCTTCACCCCAGACCCTACATCTTTTCATTATGCCTTTTTGTTTGAATAAAAGCACTCAAGGACTCTAAGCCTTTTGTTGGTTATATTTGTCAGATTAAATAATTTGGCATTTTCTTTTCTGCAGTAGAATTGACAGGATCAAATTATTTAGAAACTTAGTATTGATATTTGTGCTATTTACACTGTGATTTTTCTTTATGAGAGTGTCTTGGGACTTTTAATACTAAAGGAGGCCTCTAAATTCTATCCTGTCTACATTTCAAATTGATAGTTGTTAGGTATATAGCTAATTCTAATAATCCTTTTTGTAGCTAAACACAACAATGTTCTTAGGATCCTCTATCAATAGTTTCTAATTGTGATGGATGTTTTTGAATTCCTTTAGAGTCATTATGGAGAACCTTTTCATAAAAACTGCCCACTTTTGCAGTGCTGGTCAACCTGGTCCCTCCTGCCCACTAGTGGGTGGTCCAGCTTTTATGGTGGGCCAATCGTGGCGCCGTTTCATTGCTCCGCTCCGCCCACCATGAAAGCTGGAACACCCACTAGTGGGTAGGAGGAACTAAGTTGACCAGCAAAGCAAAAGTGGGTGGTTTTTATAAAAAGGTTGGCCATCACAGCTTTAGAGTGTAATGAGTTTGGCTGCAAAATATGAATTCATAAACATGAGGTAATATACATGTTATGTTGGTAACTCAGAGCCTATTTGGCCAAAATCATATTTTATTTGGTTGAAACAAAAACTGGTTTGTAAAAATAAACACGGCAATGTTAAAGACTTAGAATATATGTGAGGGTTTCTGCTTTTGAACAAAGAGCCTGGCAACCAGCTCTGTGACATTCAAGCTAGCTAAAGGTCCTGCAGGCCTGAATGGTGTGACCAATGGCTGAATCAGTGAAAAAAGTAAACTATTGAAACGGCAGCCATATAACAGATGAAAATGAAAAGAGTAGTTGTCTTCCATTGTAAGTGTTTTTGACAGGGGAAGCCAATTCTTTCTGTAGCTTAGATTGTTAACCATTGAGGACTTCAAGAAAGTCTTGGAAAAATAAGAGAAAATTTTGTCACTTTTTTCCTGAAAACTTAAAATGTAACTTTTTTTCAAGGAAAGTCTTGCTTTTCATATGAGAAAAATTATATTGTTTTGAAGATTAAGTTTAACCAATATTAAAAATATCTCAAATTCCACATCTGATTTTCCATTTAAAAGAGGATATCAGGCTTAGCTGTTAAAAAATGTTTAATTATCTTCAAGAGTCACGGTGGGCAATAATTTAACCTCTTTGGTGATTTCAGCCTTTTAACAAATGTTCAGTGTCTCAGATTAGTCTGTCCTTTATCCTTCCCTAAGTGTTCTATGAGGTGACTCCGTGGGGGCAGGCAAGAACTGTGCCACATTACAGAATGGGAGCCTGAGACGGCCAAACTCCTGATCCCTTAGCCCACCTTGCATACTAAGGCTCATCAGTCAGTAAGGCCAAGAGTCCTGGAGGCAGAAGCAACATTTTTGTGAGTCATTTAATGCTCTTGCGATTTGTGGTATCACTTGAGTCATTGTCTTAGTCTACTAAAGCTACAATAGCAAAGAACTGCAGACTAGGTGGCTTAAACAACAGAAATTTATTTTCTCATAATTCTGGAGGCCAGAAGTCTAAGATCAAGTTGTCATCAGGGTTGGTTTCTTCTGAGACCCCTCTTCTTGGCTTGTAGGTATCTGTCTTCTTTCTCTGTTTTCATATGTTTTTCTCTCTGTATCTGTGTCCTAGTCTACTCTTTCTTTTTATATTTATATTCTTTTTGTGTGTGTATGACAGAGACAGAGAGAGGGACAGATAGGGACAGACAGACAGAAGGGAGAGAGATGAGAAGCATCAATTCTTCGTTGTGGCACCTCAGTTGTTCATCGATTGCTTTCTCACATGTTCCTTGAAGGTGGAGAGGGGCCTACAGCAGAGCAAGTGACCCCTTGCTCAAGCCAGTGACCTTGAGCTCAAGCCAGTGACCTTGGGGTTCAAGCCAGTGACTTTTGGGCTCAAACCAGCGAACATGGGTTCATGTCTATGATCCCATGACCAAGCCAGTGACCTCATGCTCAAGCCGGATGAGCCTGTGCTCAAGCTGGCAACCTTGGGGTTTCAAACTTGGGTCTTCCACGTCCCAGTCTGGTGCTCTATCCACTATGCCACCGCCTGGTCAGGCTGTATATATTTTCTTAAAACCGGATTTTTTAATTACAATTGACATACAGTATTTTATTAGTTTCAGGTATACAACATAGTGATTAGACATTTATATAACTTATGAAGTGATTACCCTGATAAATCTAGTACCCATCTGACATTATATATAGAGATTAAAATATTATTGATCATATTTCCTATGCTGGATTTTATTTTACATCATTGTGACTATTTTTATAACTGACAAGTTGTTAAGCTCTTTCACCTTTTTAAATTATTCCCTAAGCCTTTACCCATCTGACAACCATCAGTTTGTTCTCTGTGTTTATGAGTTTGTGTCTGTTTTGTTTATTTATTCTGATTATCAGATTCCACATATAAGTAAAATAAAATGGCATTTCTTTTTCTCTGTCTGACCTATCTCACTTAGCATAATGCCCTCTAGGTCTATCCATGTTGTCACAAATTGTAAGATTTCATCTTTTTTATATCTAAGTAATATTCCATTGTATACGTGTACCACATCTTATTTATCCTAATCTACTCTTTTTATGAGGACACCGGTCATATTTGATTAGGGCCCAACCATATGTCCCCAGTTTACCATAAATTAGTTCTTTAAAGGCTCCATCTCCAACACAGTCCCATTTTGAAGTTCAAGGGGTTAATGTTTCAACATATGAATTTTGGAGGGATGAAATTCAGTCCATTGAAGTCACAGTTCTGCGTATTATGGAACTGGGATGCAGAACATGTATTTGTCAATGGCTCAGAGCATATTTAGCACCATAAAATAGTACACTCCAATTTACAAAGTGTTATCTTACAGCTTCGGGGTGATAAATGAATTTTATGAGTATCAGTGATTACCTTATTTCTTCTAGTATACATGCATACACACACATACACAGATTATTAAATACTACTGAATAATACAAATGAATGAACTGCTGATTCATGCAACAACATGGATGAACTATACAGACATGTTGAGCAAAATAGCTACATCTTCTCATGCAAAATATTTATGCCTTATGACTGTCTCAAGCACCATCTTGCATATATTACTTCTACTTGGTAGTGAGAAATTGTTGGGCAAAGTTTTGTTGGTTGATGTATCAGATAATACCAAGTTCACGATGAATAATAATTCAGCAGAATATAAGCTACCACTTGCTCATATCCTGTGGGCATGTGTCCAGTTCCTAGTAGGACTATTAGCAGACAGACGTTTAAAAAACAGTTTGCTGAAAAGAGGGTAACTGTTTCAAAACCCAGATGTGACCTCTGTGATTTCTCTCTCCAGTTTTGCAACAGGCTTTATACAGTATTTTAATCAGCCTCAGAGACTTTAAACATAACTGCAGCTTCATGGTCATAAGGGAAAACTAGAAAAAATGATTTGTACTGGATAGCTTTCTCTTGCTTTAGGGTATTGTCCATGGTAACAGCCCTCTGAGTGACTCAGAAAATAGTATCAAACAGCATACTTGAGTCTGGCATATGTTATTTCTAAAACTCTAAGAAGCCTTTGTATTTCTGTGCCACTTAGAAAATGCGTCAGTTATGGATTCATAGGAACTTTAGTCTGATGGCAAGCTGTGACTTTTCTTTAAAATTATTTTCTAAATTTTAGAGCATATGTGTTAGTCCAAGATATCTGGAGTACCTGCTGCCTCTTGCTCTCCTAGTCCCATCAAGGAGATGCTGTTAATGTAGTGGAACAATACCGGCTCACACGACAAACAAGATGATTGAAGGTTTGGCAAACTGCATTATGATGTAGAGCCAGAGGATTGATCAGTCTTGATATGAGACCACAGTCATATGCTATTGTCCCCTTATATATTTTCCCCTCTAGATCAATAGCTCTACACCATGTTCCATGGCATGTGTTTCTTTCTTCCAGTAAAGAGGCCTCATCTTGATTTGCAACAGATAAAGTTTATAAAATAATCCATTGTAATTTTCCAAACTTTGTTTTATTCATAGTAGCCATGCATGGGGTTAACACTTGGGTTTTCCCTCATACGTGCCTCTATGCCAGCAAGGAAATTTAACCCTGAGACTCTGGAGGCTGACAGGTGACCAGGGTGGCTTGTCAACTGCATTGCACCAATTACCAATGTATGTTCTATATTTTCATAATCCAGAATACAGAGGAACATGACCCAAGTGACACATCTCTCTATTATATTTATTGATTCACAAAGATTTTGCTTCTACCCCTTTAATTCTTGGTTCTGCTGGTTTAGAAGTCTTAGTAACCAAGAGGGATGAAGGAACACAGTTGGGTCTAATCCCAAGGTCCCCAATTCTTGCATCCTACGGTGTCTTCTTCAGGAAATATTCTAAAATTGGCTTGATATTGCCTACCCCCAAAGTCAGGGAGAAATAATGGGTTTATGTGAAATCAGTCCCTTTGCTTATGGCAGAACGTTTTACTTCTCCTATAGTACATACTTCTTTTGCATCATTACATAATTCCAGGAAACTTGAATATCTTATATTTTAGTTCACAGAATCACAGAAGAATAATAAAAGCAAATTTTAGAAAAGAAGGGAAGGGATGTTGGAAGCAACACACTAATGGTATGAAGAAAAATGAAAAAAATAATTGATAATCTAAGAGAAGACAAGAAAAACATTACTGATATAATGTAAGAATTTAGAATGTTTTACATATACTTTCTGTATGTTCTAAGTGTTCTGCAATGAATTAGTATTGCTTTTATGATTAGATATATATACATAAAAGGTATTGTAAAAGGCTTCCCAGGTATTTCATATTTAGGTACTTGATATCTTTTAGTTGTTACTGAGAGAGTAATACAAAATGAACATTGATAATTATGATCTTGAGACACAAAGCATCAACTGAATTACATTTATTACCTTCAGTATAGTATGTCAGCAAAGAACAAAATACAGTTTCAGATGTTTTGTTCAAGAAAATTCTTTTAAATATTTTTGAAGTTTAAGGTACATTTTTCTTTTATTTGTAAATGTGCTTATGTGAAACAGTTAATTCTCCAATGATAATAATCAGAGTGTGAGTGTATTTATTAAATTCTTTTTTTAAAATGAGAGAGACAGACAGAGAGGGGGACAGGCAGACAGGAAGGGAAATGAAAATCATTAACTCTTAGTTGAGGCACTTTAGGTGTTCATTGATTGCTTCTCATATGTGCCTTGACCAGAGGGCTCCAGCTGAGCCAATGACCCCTTGCTCAAGCCAGTGACTTTGGATTCAAGCCAGTGATCTTGGGCTTCAAGCCAGTGACCTCTGGGCTCAAGCCAGTGACTATGGGGTCATATCTATGATCTGATGCTCAAGCTGGCAACTCTGTACTCAAGCTGGTGAGCCCATGCTCAAACTCGATGGGCCTGTGCTCAAGACAGTGACCTCAGGGTTTTGAACCTGGGTCCTCAGTGTCCTAGATCAACAATCTATCTGCTGTGCTACCATCTGGTCAGGCTATATTTATTAAATTCTTAATGTGCTGTACTGACCTCGTGTGTAGGGGAGGACCTTCATTGGAGGTGGCTGTATACAGAAAAGTCATGGTCCCTCTTTACATTGCATGAGGAATATGTAAATAAACTGGAAGATAACTAACCATCTAGGATGTTTATAGAAATAAGTAGTTGAGTAATATATTAGTAAATCATGTAAAATGAATTAAGATATAGATCTGACTTCTGTGATAGAAGTCTAAAACAACAATGGTTTAAACAAGACAACTTATTTCTCTCACATAAGCTCTTATGGTAACTTCTTTCTGCAAAGTCACCTAATATCTGAATGTCCCTTTTTGTGCTCTGCCATTCTAATTGTTTTGCTTTTATCCATATGCCCCCAAATGGCATGCTCCTTTTCTCTAGTGTGTGACCCAGAAGGTAAACACTTTATTTCCACGCACATCCCACTTGCTGCAGCTTGGTCATTTATTACACCTGCCTGCAGGGGCTTGGAAACTCTACCTTTTCACCTGAGTGTTCATGTGCCCAGCTAAAAACTGGGATTTCTGTTGTTATGGACAAATGTGGAGAATGGATCATGGAGGCTGACCAACAAGTATAATGACCCTATATGATAAAAGAAGTCTTAATGAAAAAATGAATCTTGAGCTGAAATTTGATGCATGAGTAGAGTCAGGTTTGAGTCAGATAAACAGTGAGAAAATGTCCAAGGGGTCGGGGAGATGCTGACAAGTTTATGCATTGTGCTGGGAGCAATAAGGGGACTGACATGGCTATAGAAAAGTTTTAGCAGAGGATTGGAAGATCAGAATGGAAAGGCAGATCGCGGTTGTATTATAGAGGGCTCTGAAAGCATATTAAAGAACATATATATATACATTTCTTCTAATTTTTGGCAACACTATAATGTTCCAAAGAGAGCAAGGATAAAATGGAAAGATACTTTAGTTCAATTCATTTGACTCCGATGTGTGTTTGGCCTGACGAGGGTAGGATGGGTGTTCTCTGGCATGAGAGTGGCACAGTGGGTCAGGCATGGGTAGAAGGGTCTGAGTTCCAGAACTAGGCTGGAAAGAGTGGAGATGTGTTCCAGATGAAGAACTGGCAATCCTTACTCACTGCCTCTTATTTTGGGGACAAAACAGGGACTGAAATTATTGAAGCCTCTAAGGCTTTGAGTCTGCTTAACTGTGGGAAAGAGAAGACTGCAGGGTAGCCGACTTGAACGAGAATATTACAAGCTCAGCTTCAGTTTGAAGTGAGGGAGCATTATCTACATAGAAACATCAAGAAGGAAATTAGCGCCCTGGCCATGTAGTTCAGTTGGTTAGAGCATTGCCCTGATATAACAAGGTTATAAGTTTGATCTCCTGTCAGCGCACATACAAGAATCAAACAATGCATGCATAAATAAGAGGAACAACAAATTGATATCTCTCTCTCTTTCTCTGTCTCTCCTTTTTCCTCTCTCACTAAACCAATTAATCAATAAAAATAGTTTAAAAGAAGAAGGAAATTAGGGATGTAGGGCTAGAAATGTGCAAGACGTGTGACAACAATAAGCCCATCATTAGTCAAATGAAAAGGAAATGATTATTCTGAACAAAAGGCTGGACTAGAAGGACTGTGGGCAACTCTCTAGCTCTCTTTATAAGCTCCTGTGCTCAGGGACAGGAACTTAAAAGATGATGATGTCTGTGCACAGCATGGAAGAAGAAAATTATATCGAGACATAAAAGGAACAGGATACAGAAGGCTATTAGCGTGGAGACAAAAGGTGGCAAGCTGGTGCTGTCCATTCCTTTTCAGCCTTCTCACTGGACCGCATGTGAATGATGATGGCATGTTACCTTAGGGGCAGTGCTGCTCCGCCTGAGGTACTGGTCGGAGAAGAGCAGCAGCAGAAAAGCTATCTTCCCAGCATCCTTCGCTCTGACTTTGGCAAATGCTTGGCCGACAGACTTTGACTGAGGTGTACAGTAGTTACCTGAATATCATCCTCCTCCCTGATGGATAGTTTTGATACAATTGTTGTAAACTAGGGACTGACTCTGGACTGAATCTGCTATACAAGCAATTCTTTTTTTTTATCTTATTTTTATTAATGTTAATGCAGTGACATTGATAAATCAGGGTACATATGTTCCGAGAAAACATCTCCAGATTATTTTGACCTTTGATTATGCTGCATACCCCTCACTCAAAGTCAAATTGTCCTCCGTCACCTTCTATCTGGTTTTCTACCCTTCCCCCCACCCCCTCCCTCTCCTTCCTCGCCCCCTCCCCACCCCTCCACCCCACTCCCTGTTACCATCACATTCTTGTCCATGTCTCTGAGTCTCATTTTTATGTCCCATCTATGCATGGGTTCATATAGTTCTTAGTTTTTTCTGATTTACTTATTTCACTCCGTATAATGTTATCAAGGTCCATCCATGTTATTGTGAATGATCCGATGTCATCATTTCTTATGGCTGAGTAGTATTTCATAGTATATATGTACCAAACCTTTTTAATCCACCCATCCTCTGACGGACATTTGGGCTGTTTCCAGATCTTCACTATTGTGAACAATGCTGCTATAAACATGGGGGTGCATTTCTCCTTCTGGAACCCTTCTATGGTGTCCTTGGGGTATATTCCTAAAAGTGGGATGACTGGGTCAAAAGGCAGTTCGATTTTCAATTTTTTGAGGAATCTCCATACTGTCTTCCACAGAGGCTGCACCAGTCTGCATTCCCACCAGCAGTGTAGGAGGGTTCCCTTTTCTCCACATCCTCGCCAGCACTTATTCTGTGTTGTTTTGTTGATGAGTGCCATTCTGGCTGGTGTGAGGTGATATCTCATTGTGGTTTTAATTTGCATTTCTCTAATGATTAGTGATGTTGAGCATTTTTTCATATGTCTATTGGCCATCTGTATATCCTCTTTGGAGAAGTGTCTATTCATTTCTTTTGCCCATCTTTGATTGGATTGTTTGTCTTTCTGGTGTTGAGATTTACAAGTTCTTTATAAATTTTGGTTATTATACCCTTATCATATCATCTGCAAATAATGATAGCTTTACTTCTTCTTTTCCAACTTGAATGCCTTTTATTTCTTCTTCTTGTCTGATTGCTGTGGCTAGGACTTCAGGACTATGTTGAATAAGAGTGGTGAAAGAGGGCACCCCTGCCTTGTTCCTGATCTTAAGGGGATTGCTTTTAATTTTTGCCCATTGAGTATGATGTTAGCTGTGGGTTTGTCATAGATGGCTTTTTATCATGTTGAGGTATGTTCCCTGTATTCCCACTTTGCTAAGAGTTTTGATCATGAATGGGTGCTGGATTTTATTAAATGCTTTTTCTGCATCTATTGAAATTATCATGTGGTTTTTCTCCTTCCTTTTGTTTATGTGATGAATAACATTGATAGATTTGTGAATATTGTATCAGCCTTGCCTCCCCAGAATAAATCCCACTTGATCATGGTGTATGATTTTTTCCATATATTGTTGGATCCGGTTTGCTAATATTTTATTGAGGATTTTAGCATCTATATTCATCAGGGATATTGGCCTATAATTTTCTTTCTTTGTGTTGTCTTTGCCTGGTTTTGGAATCAGAATTATGCTCGCCTCATAAAAGGAGCTTGAAAGTCTTCCTTCCTCTTGACTTTTTTGAAATAGCTTGAGAAGGATAGGAGTTAGTTCTTCTTTGAATAGTTGGTAGAATTCACTAGTGAAGCCATCTGGCCCAGGACTTTTCTTTGTTGGGAGTTTTTTGATAACTGATTCAATTTCACTTGGTGTAATCGGTCTGTTTAGGTTTTCTGATTCTTCCAGATTGATTTTTGGAAGATTTTATGTTTCAAGGAATTTGTCCATTTCATCTAGGTTGTCTAGTTTTTTGGCATACAGTTCTTCATAGTATTTTCTTACAATCCTTTGTATTTCTGTTGTGTCAGTTGTTATTTCTCCCCTCTCATTTCTAATTTTACTTATTTGAGTCCTCACTCTCTTTTTCTTGGTGAGTCTAGTTAAAGGTTCATCAATCTTTTTTATCTTTTCAGAAAACCAGCTCCTAGTCTCATTGATCCTCTGTATTGTTTCTTTAGCCTCTATGTCATTTATTTCTGCTCTGATCTTTATTATTTCCTTCCTTCTACTACATTTAGGCTTTACTTGCTGTTCTTTTTCTAGTTCTTTTAGATGCAGGGTTAAGTTGTTTATTTGAGCTTTTTCTAGCTTCTTAAAGTGTGCCTGTAGTGCTATGAACTTCCCTCTCAGTACTGCTTTTGCTGTGTCCCACAAATTTTGAGTTGTTTGCTCATTATCATTTGTTTTTAGGAATTTTTTATTTCTTCTTTGATCTCATTCTTAATCCATTCGTTATTTAAAAATCTGCTATTTAGTTTCCATGTGTTTGAGAATTTTTGAGCTTTTCATTGTGGTTGATTTCTAGTTTCATGCCATTGTGATCAGAGAAAGTGTTTGATATGATTTCAATCTTCTTAAATTTGTTGAGACCACTTTTGTTCCCTAACATGTGGTCTATCCTAGAGAATGTACCATGAGCACTTGAAAAGAATGTATATTCTGCTGCTTTAGGATGAAAGGTTCTGTAGATATCTATTAAATCGAGTTGATCTAGTATGTCCTTTAAGTCTGCTGTTTCTTTGTTAATTTTCTTTCTTGAGGATCTATCTAGTGATGTTAGTGGGGTATTAAAATCCCCTACTATTATAGTGTTGCTGTTGATCTCGCTCTTTATAACCGTCAAAGTCTGCTTTATATATTTAGGTGCTCCTATATTAGGTGCGTAGATATTTATAATAGTTATATCTGTTGGATTGCTCCCTTTATCATTATGTAGTGGCCTTCTTTATCTCTTACTATATTCTTTGTTTTAAAGTCCACTTTGTCTGATATCAGTATTGCTACCCTAGCTTTTTTTTCATTTCCATTTGCATGGAATGTTTTTTCCATCCTTTTACCTTCAACCTATGTGCATCTTTTGTTTTAAGGTGTGTCTCTTGTAGACAGCATATATACGGGTCCTGTTTTCTTGTCCATGCAGCTACCCTATATCTTTTGATTGGATCATTTAATCCATTTACATTTAAGGTTATTATTGATATGTAGCTGTTTATTGCCATTTTATTCTTTAAAGCTGTATTCCTCTTTTGCTATATTCTTTTCCCACTTTGATCTAGTTACACCATGCCCCTTAACATTTCCTGCAGCATTGGTTTGGTTGTAATGAATTCTTTGAGATTTTTTTTGTCTGGGAAACTTTTATTTCTCCTTCAATTTTAAATGATAGCCTTGCTGGATAAAGTAGTCTTGGTTGTAGGTTCTTGTTCTCCATTGCTTTGAATATTTCTTGCCATTCCCTTCTGGCTTCAAGTGTTTCTGTTGAGAAGTCTGATGTCATCCTTATGGGGGCTTCTTTGTAGGTGAAAGCCTTTTTTTCTCTCACAGCTTTTAATATTTTCTTTTTATCACTTAGCTTTGGTATTTTAATTATGATGTGTCTTGGTGTAGGTTTCTTTGAGTTTCTTTTTAGTGGAGTTCTCTGTGCTTCTTGAATTTGTGAGAGTTTCTCCTGCATTAATTTAGGGAAGTTTTCTGCTGTGATATGATTGAATAAAGCCTCTATCCCTTGTTCTTTCTCTTCTTCTTCAGGAACCCCTATGATGCGGATGTTATTTCTCTTTATGTTGTCACAGAGCTCTCTAAGAGTTTCCTCAAACTTTTTGAGTCTCTTTCCTTTCTTCTTCTCTGCTTTCATGCCTTCATTCCAGTTGTCCTCCAATTCGCTGATTTGATCCTCAGCTCTATCCACCCTGTTTTTAATTCCTTCCATTGTGGTCTTCATTTCTAATATTGTATTTTTCATCTCCGACTGATTCTTTTTTAATATTTCAATATCCTTTTTTATACTTGCTATTTCTTTATTTAGGTGTTCGTGATGACCATCCATTGTTGTTCTAAGATCCCTAAGCATCCTTACAATCATTATTTTAAACTCCGCATCCAGAAGTTTGATTATTTCCATATCACTCAGTTGATCTCCTGAAGGTCTCTCTTGTGGTTTCATTTGGATTGCACTTCTTTGTCTTCTCATTGTGTCTGGGTGTCTGGATGTTTTCTTTGTAGAGCTGGTTGAGTCTAGGCTTGGTGTTTTCTGCCTCCCGTTTTTACTTGTCTATACAAGCAATTCTCAGTTACTCCAGTCCAAAACTGATGAGAGAAACAATTATGGTAAAATCTTTAAACACTTATTCTTGGTTCTTAAACCAAAAAGGTCCAAAAAAAAAAAAAAAAGCCAAATTTATTTTCTTTGAAATGTGGCAAATTTTTTGATGGTAAAATCTGACCTGAATTCTTATGAAGCTATTTATAATCTTTTTTATTTCATTTGAAAACCAAATTTGTGTGAACATCTGTATATTTCATGGGAGAAAGTGTACTGTGTGATAATGAAGAGCTGCACTGGTGTTTGCTGGCGGTGTCACACATAAATGCCCAAATAGTTCTGGAGGAGCAATTGTGCACTCCTGCTTTGTACTTTCTAGGTTTTACCTCCATCATTACAATTACTTAGTGTTGTTGCGTAGAAATAGACATATTTTCTGTCATTTTGAAAGGCCAATTGGTTAACTGTCTATCTATCATCTATCTAATCTATCTATCTATCTATCTATCTATCTATCATCTATCATCTAATCTACCTACCTACCCAGCCATCTATCTGTTTTCCCCTGTTGAGCACTCGCTTTGGTTTGGTCTCACGGAAGGAGGAGGGGAAACTGGAAACCCATTCTGATAGTCATTTCTTTCAGTTCCTTGTGAACCCCCAGAGGTGCTCAGTATGCATTCCAACCAGAGAACAAACTGCTGGGTCTGAAGAGGGAATTTGGGATCATAGGGAAACTGTTCAGAATCCGTGGGACTCCCGTTCCTCTGCCTTTGCCTCTTCCACCTCTACAAGGATGCTCTACTTAGGTGCTGGCCCTCCTCCCCAGGCTGGCGTCCTCCACGTGGTGTGTTCCAGACGGCCCTTCATGTCCTCCTTTCACCTGCTCTCAAGGATAGATGCTGGGGTTTTTTTTGTATTTTTCTGAAGCTGGAAATGGGGAGAGACAGACAGACTCCCACATGCGCCCGACCGGGATCCACCTGGCACGCCCACCAGGGGTGACGCTCTGCCCACCAGGGGGTGATGCTCTGCCCCTCTGGGGCATCGCTCTGCCATGACCAGAGCCACTCTAGCGCCTGGGGCAGAGGCCAAGGAGCCATCCCCAGTGCCCGGGCCATCCTTGCTCCAATGGAGCCTCGCTGCGGGAGGGGAAGAGAGAGACAGAGAGGAAGGAGGTGGGGGGGGGTGGAGAAGCAAATGGGCGCCTCCCCTATGTGCCCTGGCCGGGAATCGAACCCGGGTCCCCAGCACGCCAGGCCGATGCTCTACCGCTGAGCCAACCGGCCAGGGCCAAGGATAGATGTTTTAATTGACCTGTTTATAGTAAGTAAAAAATGACTGCTAAGGCTTAACTGTTAGGCATTATGAAATTTACTTACTACCAGGAAATAAACATTAAACAAAGCAATTAATTACTAATTGTGGCTCTCTGGAATCAGTAATCAGCTGGCTGGAGGAATTCTGAAAGGAGAAAGGCTAGCATGTCCTCTAAGTCCCTGAAACTACACCATTATCAGAACCCTTCTGTTTATAAAAGCAGATTAGAGGAAAATGAGTACTACCGTGAATAATAAATTGATATATACATGGATCGAATCTTAATGGATGAAGTTAAACACAGTTCAGGTCTCTCATTATGAAGCAGTTGTAATTTAGTGTTTCTATAGCCATAGGTATGTACCACAGATTATATATATATATACACACACACAGAAAACATACATACATATACGTTTGTTTGGTGTTTTTTTTTCTGAAAAGATCTCCCAAGATCACATATGATGTCTGGGTACTCGCAGCAAGTGAGTATGGAGAAACTTACCTTCCGAGTTCTCGTCTCTGTAACTCTTCATGAAAATGAACTGCACAAAACCCAGGTCTGTTGGAGATCAGTCTGCACATCCTTCCGCGGAGCAGCGCGGCAGGAGAAGCTCACAAATCCTGCCATTACACTGGAAGAGTCCAAATGCACCCGCTTCTGCTTTCCGCAGCAGGGGAAGTTTGGAGTAGTGAGTTGAGATATCTCAGAAAAATATGCCCAGAATTGAACAAAGGTTTGAACTTCACACATGAATGAGCAAACATCTACCCTAGATGGATAACGTTCAGCAAACCCGGGAACAGCACTACACGGTGCTTTCTAAACCGCTCCAGCAAGGACATTGCGGACCGTACTCGATTAAACTACTTTATTGGATGTGTTAGGAGGACGCTTTCACCTGGCTGTAGTAAGGAATGTGGACTGCAAGGTGTCCTGTTGGTGCCATGCTAGGCACTGTGCACTGCATCATCTGTCATATTCTACTAAATATTACAGCACATTCCATAAGCACGATACCACTTACGTTTCAGACCTGCATGATGACTTTTTATTGTCCCTATTACCTGAAGTCTCAATTTATGCCCTTGCAGCCTGATGAAATACATTGTTTGCTTCCTCTCTGTCGTGTGCCTCCCTTAACATTCAGGCAATATATTATCACCAGTCACTGTGAGCTATGCGTTACCCGACATCCTGACAGAAAAGCCTTTTACCCACATGGTTTTTTGAGCTGGCAGCGTATATAGAAAGGTTTGGGCAGAGGGGTGAGGGGAAGAGGAGGATTCTGTCAAGGACTTCATTAAACAGTGCCATAGCATGTTTAAAAAAAGTTTCTTTTTTTTAACTTTTATTTACATATTTTTATTTAGAAAATTAAATTTATCAGGGTGACATTGATCAACAAGAGTACATTGGTTTCAGGTAAACCTCTCCACATCATTTGAACAGTCAATTATGTTATATACCCATCACCCAAAGTCAAATCATTTTCCGTCACCTTATATTTGTCCCTCTTTGTACCTTTTTCCCAACCCCTCTTCCTTCCCTCCCCAGTTTTCTTTTCATTTTCTAGTTTCAAATTTATTGCTTTGCACAATGATGAGTAGATAAAATTTAAGGTTATTTGATTTGATGATGAAATAAAGAATAGAAAGAAAAGTGTCAGAGTTTAAGTGATGTTATGATTGAAATATTAATACTGATCTTGTTTAAAAACATTTCCTGTTGTTTTCTACCTTCTTTTTCTTGTACATATGTCCTAATGGTTTTTAAGCAAAACACATTTTAAATGAAAGGAAATTGTTTATGTTTAATTTAGTTCCAGGTACTTCAACAAGCCTCTAAATTATTGGGATGGGTTTATTATTAAAATCTGATGCAAAGAGAATTCCAAAGTTTTTGCCAAAGAAATATTAGGGCCTTCTAAGTCTAAGAACTACCCACCTCTACAAATTCTTTTAAAATGTTGATGAATGACTGTGACTTTGTGATTGGTAAGTTTCTCAGTTCACTTTATAGGCAGTTAAATTGTTTAGTATTTTTATGTGGAAAATATGTATAAGGGAGTATGCGACTGTAATTGAATAGTTTCTTGAGGAATTGCTATTTATACCTAAAGATTTCATATAATCCAAATTTATGAGAGTCAGAGGTACCAGGGACTGAGGAGAAAGCATCAGTGGACCATGATTTGGTCCTCATTGTATTTTTTTTTTTTTTTTTTTTTGTATTTTTTGAAGTGAGAAGCAGGGAGGCAGAGAGACAGACTCCTGCAAGCACCCGACCGGGACCCACCAGGCATGCCCACTAGGGGGTGATGCTCTGCCCATCTGGGGCGTCCCTACTGTTGCAACCCCAGCCATTCTAGTGCCTGAGGCAGAGGCCATGGAGCCATCCTCAGTGCCTGGGCCAACTTTGCTCCAATGGAGCCTTGGCTGCAGGAGGGGAAGAGAGAGATAGAGAGAAAGTAGAGGGGGAAGGGTGGAGAAGCAGATGGGCACTTCTCCTGTGTGCCCTCACCAGGAATCAAACTTGGGCCATCCACATGCCGGACTGATGGTCTACCACTGAGCCAACTGGCCAGGGCCTCATTGTATTTTATTATTATTTCATGAGAAGATACAGTCTGATTTATTCAGCTACTTCCCAGTTACAGGCCTAACAATTTTGGATTTAGCCTGTTCTATGTTGGTACTACATGTTCCCAAACAACTAATTTAATTAATTTAAGAAAACTGACAGATTGATCTAATTTAATTGGCTTACAAATGAACTGGCAAACCAGGGATATTTTAGGAGTGAAGTGTAACTGGACAGTACAGCAAGAGGTGGGCATTCTTCCAAGATTTGAGGAATTGTAAAGTTCAGACGGTATTCAAAAGAAGATATGCATCAAAACATGAAGAGACACACTGGAGATGGCTCTTTTTTGGCAAGCAGTATGACTGAGTTGAATATGGGCCAACTAACTGTCCCTTTAAGATTCCTGAGAAAAACAAACATGCCAATAAATCAAAGTGAGGAAGTCAGGGCTCATTGCAAAGATGAAAGCTGGATGGAAGTTGGTGTGTAATTTATACTTTTCTTAAATTTATATTGAACCTTTCTTTGAAAGAAAGAGAAGACATGATTTATTTATTTATTTTTTGAGTTTGTATGGTTCTGATGGGAGAATGTGAACAGAATTTAACAGTTTTTATCCAGAAGGATGAAATAGGAGTTAGATTGTTGGAGAAAGCACTGAATTTTCAGACCAATAGAATGACATTTAGTTTACTAGGAAACACTCCTTTCCTTCTGAGGGGATCATGTCTTATAATTATGGTGAAAATATAAAGATGGAACACTGAATTGTAAGATTTATATGATAGGAATTATAGCTCTCACAGCCTAGAACAGTTATGCAGTGACTTTCCCCCTCTTAACCATTGGCTTTTTATTCTACTGGGCTATTCATTTTGAGTACTTTTAGGGTGTTTTTTTTTTTTCACTATGAAGTCTGAATTCTTTTTAAACTATAATCAGGCTTTTCTCTATCTTCTAAGCATCTTCCTCTCTCCTTTCTCTGTACTAAATCTTCCCAGCTAGTTATGGCCATTAGCATATGTAATTGCATACTTCTCTGGAACACTGTCTCTCTTGTTTTGATGTTGAAGGCACTAGCTCCAGAAAACTTGGATTTTAGAGCTGGCTCAGCAACTCACTGACTTTGTAACTTAAAGTACAAATCTTTAAAGAGGAAGTTCTACTTCAGAAAAATGGGAATAACAAAATTCAGTTATCCATTACTCAGAACAGTTACGGGATTGGAAAATGAGCAAATATATGTAAAAAATGACTGATAAAATTTAAAAATATTTAACTGGCTTTAGTGAGAAAGGAAGGGAAAGGGAGAGAAACATCAGTCTGTTCCTATATGTACCCTGACCAGGGATTGAACCTGCAACCTCAGAGTATCAGGTCAACACTAATCAACTGGGGTATCTAGCTAGCCGGGGCTAAAAATGACTTATAAATAAGAATCAGTTGGCTGTTTATTCAGTCTCTTATTGCTAGAGAATTGTGGGCTCTGTGAATTTAAGAAAGTTATCCCTAGTCACACAGGAGTTAGTAAATGAACGAATGACTGACCCATATCTTTTTAAAATTTCCAATTCAGTATTTCTAAGTAATTAATTATGGAGTTATAGTAATATTTTGGTGAACATTTTATCAAAGTATTCCATATATAAAATGCCTATACATTATATATATTTAATCATTTATACATATATTCAGACATTTTGAAGCACAATAGGTATTTACATATTTTATCAAAGTATAACATACATACAGAAAAATTCACAAACTGTAGTTATACAGCTTTTTACCACAAATATCACCAGTACCACAGAGCCCCTGTCCTGCCTCCCTCCCAGTACAATTCTTTCCATCCCCAACCAAGGAGATCCACTCCACTTTCCTGACCTCCAATACCATCAATGAGTTTTTACCTGTTTTGACATCATATGCGACAGAGAGAGAAGTAGTGTTGCAAAGTAGACTGCCAGCCTCGGCCTACCCCCTAATGAACCCTAAGATAACATGGATGATCAGAGTTACCATACATGGGCCCAAATTCCTCGGCCTTTACATCCTTGCCTCCAGGAGTCACTGGATGTGGGTGAGATGCTTCCTGAAGAGTTTGACATCTGGAGGCCCTCTGCTCACTGCATTCCCAGCAGCTAGGACAGTGTATGCTCCACTAAGGGTATCTGTGGTGCATCCCTATGTCTATTCCACTATAAAACTAGAACTACACAGTATTTACTCTCTGTTTTTTGATTTGTTTTGCTCAACACTATGTTTTTGAGATTTTTTCATGTTGTGTCTAGTTGTAGTTAATTCATTCTTATTGTTATGTAGTGTTCTATTGTTTGAATATGCTACCAATTGTGTATTCATTATGTTGCTGATGGATATTAGACTATTTTCCCAGTTCACGGCTATTAGACATGGTACTTTTATAAATGTTATATGTTCTTTGGTGGTGAATATTTGCATGCATTTCTTCTGGTAACTGGGGGGCTGGGGATGAGACATGCAAAACTAGGAATAGAATTGATGAGTAATACTGTTCAGCTTTAGTGGATACTGCTGAACAATTTTCCCAATTATGGGAGAGTTCCATTTGCTTCACAATTTTTCTTACCAAAACTTGACAATGGCTATCTTTTCC
This sequence comes from Saccopteryx leptura, assembly GCF_036850995.1. NCBI lineage: Eukaryota > Metazoa > Chordata > Mammalia > Chiroptera > Emballonuridae > Saccopteryx > Saccopteryx leptura. The sequence goes on along the minus strand of NC_089506.1, from coordinate 183,869,389 downwards.
ATTTTAACCCTCCTGGTATGTATACTGAGATACTACATTCAAGTTTTAATTTGCATTTCCCAAATGATTAATGTGCTGAATTTTTTTCTTATGTTTATTAGTCATTGAAATATCCTCTTTTGTGTATTATGTTATAGGTTTATACACTGAAAGGTAAATTCATATGAAAGTAATTCTGAAAATTATGTAAATTCTATCATTGTTAGGTGCTGTCTGATGTATGTATTGAATAGGTCAATGTTGGTAATGTGTTTAGTGTTAATATATCCTTATGAATTGTTTTCTGTTTGCCTGTTCTATCAGCTATTACAAGAAGTCTGTTAATGTCTTCATTCCAGTTTCAATGTGTCCACTTTTCCTTTTAAAGTTCTGTCAGTTTTTATTTTATGCATTTTGAAGATATTTTATTGGGAAAATAAGAACATAAAGATTTAGAATTGTTATATTTTACTGTTGGGCTGACCCCTTTATAGTGATAAAATCTTACTATTCCTTTTTTTAATTTATGACCAAGTCTACCCTGTCTGATATTAGTATGGTTGATGCAGCTATCTTTTGGTTAGCATATACAGCCTAGATTTTTCCATTTTGGGTTTACCATTTCTTTTATCTTGTATTTAAAGCATATTTCTTAGCAGCAGCATATTGTTTGTTTTGAATTTTTAACCACTCTGATAAACAAACTTTGCTTGGAATATTTGGCCTTCGGTTTCTTTTGTTGTTGTTGTTTTTTCTTAAGCTGGAAATGGGGAGAGACAGTCAGACTCCCGCATGCGCCCAACCGGGATCCACCCGGCACGCCCACCATGGGGCAACGCTCTTCCCACCAGGGGGCGATGCTCTGCCGCGACCAGAGCCGCTCTAGCGCCTGGGACAGAGGCCAAGGAGCTATCCCCAGCGCCCGGGCCATCTTTGCTCCAATGGAGCCTTGGCTGCGGGAGGGGAAGAGAGAGAGACAGAGAGGAAGGAGGGGGGCGGGTGGAGAAGCAAATGGGCGCTTCTCCTATGTGCTCTGGCCGGGAATCGAACCCGGGTTCCCCGCACGCCAGGCCGACGCTCTACCGCTGAGCCAACCGGCCAGGGCCCGGTTTTTCATTTAAGCTGTACGGACCTCCAGTATAGCTTCTCTGGTTTCTCTGTTTTTGATTCTCAGATTCTGTCCCATGCTCAGAATTGGTAAAGACCTCCAAGCACAGTGCAGCTCCAGAAAGTCTCTTCACTGACGTGTACATAAGTATTATCCCCTTGGTGAGAGTTTGTCCTCTGCACATCAGAAGACTGCATAAAATTCTCTTTTGTTTTTCAGAAAATTTTAAATCTTTTTAAAGCATCCTACTGTCCTCTATTTCAATGTTTGGCAAATGGCTTAATGGAAAAACTAGCTGTGAGCTGAGGTTCTTCAAAGTTTCCAGTTTTTTTAGTCCATTTCCATAAGACCACCAGAAGCTCTGACCCTTTGCCTGGGCCATGCCCAGATGCTCAGCCTCTTGCACATGCTGAATGTCAACGATTTCCTCAGGGAATAGATAACAAATCATTAGCTCAACATTTAGAGTTTCTACCTTGTACAAAATTTTAGCCCTTTAATGCTCAGTGCTTCTACAGCTATCAGAGGGATCATTTAAAAAGTCTCCTACCTCCTCCTCCCTCCCCTTCCCTCTCTCTCCCTCTTTCTCTAGCTAGCTATTGATCAATACATCCAACCTTAGTTGTTTTTGTAGAATGCTTTCCTACTGAAAAGTACTCCATCCTCCCAGTTTATAATTTATTCTCATGCCAACGAGTCACATGCTTATTGTAGAAAAAATAGAAAATGCAAGGAAAAGAATGAAAATAAAGACCCTTTACACACAGTGTCTTAATTATCTATAGCTGTGTAACAAAAACTACCTCAAATCTCAGAGGTGTAAAAACCATTTTAGTTTTATCCACAATTTTGTGATTTTGGTAATGTTTAGTGCAATAGTTTGTCTTGAAATTTCTTCTTAAAATTTTACATATTTATTTATTGAGCTAGAACACATGCTTATTAGAGAAAAAGCTAAGGTGATACAGAAATATGTGGAGTAAAAATAAAATTTCTTCTAAGACACCTCCCTCAATTTCTCTCTTTTCTGTGATAAAACTATGGTTATATGGTTAACAATGTAGTATGTAACATTCTAGAACTTTTACATGAATTTTCATGCCTGTATATTTGCTACCATATCATAGTTGACCCTGATATATTTGATGTTGGGTAGAATGCACTCATGCAGGAAATGTAGTTTAAAGCTGTGGCCCAAATAAATGAAAATAAGAAAGACTCTGTTCCCCTGATCATTCCTGTGTTTGTCTTTCCTCTTGTAAGGAAAATATTTTTAGCTATTTTCCAGTACTTTGATGATGACTTTCAAATGCTTCAAGTAAAGATACAGCTCGCATTCCCCAGACACTGTTTTGTTATAATGCATGTCAGAAATGTAGGTGACCAGTAGGTGACCAATGTACTTCAAATAAGGTTAATGTCAATGAGCTTAGCTTTATACAAAAGTGCAATCTATCACCAGTTAATTACTAAATGAGTCTTAGTGTTAAACATCTTCACAAGAGTGATTCCTAGCTTTAAAAGACTTTAATACACAACCTATTTATTTTTCAGGGCATTTAAGTATAAAATGAGTTTTGCTTGAAAATTCTTAATGTATATCCATATTTAAAAATATCAGACTAAAAAAGCATGTAGAGGAAAGCAAAATTATTCATCGCATTATGTAGTTGCAGGGTTATAAGTCAGCACATGTTCAACAAGCTCTGTCTGTCATTATGGCCCGCGGGCAATTCCCTTCACCAGACTTTTAAACAAGAATTACATGCCTTCAGGTGAAGCATAATTATAATGCCCAGTTTTGGTTTTGATTCATTAAATTTAGCCTTGTATTGTAAAAAATGTTATTAATCATAAAGCCCAATAGTAACCATCTAATGCTATGATGCTTTTCAAAATTCAAAAATTTGTGTCTCTGATTTGGTCACATTTAGTCATAGTTGCTCATGTGAACTAGAAATAGACTTTGATTCCAGAAGCCTGAACTTTCTCTCTGAACACTTGATTCTATCTTCTTGGTCCTTTTTTGGCATATTCTTTGTCATTTATTTTCTCCTTTTTTACAAGACTCCTCATTTTTAACTATTTATTTCTCTGTTTTGAAACAAGTTGAATCTCTTCCCTTTGTCACTTTTCTATTGCGGTGGCTTTTTCTTCCTCCTGTCTGTTAACTTTGTTGAAGTTCAATTCCTGCTCCTGCTTCCTTTTGACCCTCTATTCCTAGTTGTGCTCATTTTCTTTTTTTAAAATTTTATTTAGAAATTAAATTTAATGGGGTGACATTGATCGATAAGAGTACATATATTTTGAGTGAACATCTCTATAGCTTTTGAACTGTTGATTGCATTGTGTGCCCATCACCCAAAAGTCAAATTATTTTCTGTCATCATATATTTGTCCTTTTTTACACCCCCTGCCCCTGATCACCTTCACTTTTAACTGTGTAACCACTTTTAAGTGGTAACCACTTCACTTTTATCTGTGTCTATGAGTCTCAGTTTTATATCCCACTTATGTGTGAAATCATATAGTTCTTAGCTTTTTCTGATTTACTTATTTCACTCAGTATAATGTTCTCAAGGTCATCCATGTTGTTATAAATGACGATATATCATCATTTTTTATTGATGAATACTATTCCATTATATGATATATATACACATACCACATCTTCTTTATCCAATCCTCTATTGAAAGACACTTTGGTTGTTTCCATGTTTTGGCCACTGTGAATAATGCTGTGATGAACATGGATGCACGTGTCTTTGTGTACCACTGTTTTCAAGTTTTTTTGGGTAGATACCCAGTAAAGGGATTGCTGGATCACATGGTAATTCTGTTTTTAATTTTTTGAGGAACCACCATACTTTCTTTCATAATGGTTGTACTACTTTACATTCCCACCAGCAGTGAATGAGGGTTCCTTTTGCTCCACAGCCTCTCCAACACTTATTATTACCTGTCTTGATGATATCAGCCAATCTAACAGGTGAGAGGTGGTATCTCTTCATAGTTTTGATTTGCTTTTTTTGAATAGCTAGTGAAGATGAGCATCTTTTTGTATATCTATTGATCATTTGTATGTTCTCTTGGGAGAAGTGTCTGTTCAGGTCCTTTCCCCATTTTTAAATTGAATTGTTTGCTTGTTTGTAGCTGAGCTTTGTGAGTTATTCATATATTTTGAATATTAACCCCTTATCAGAGCTGTTGTTTGCAAATATCACCTCCCATTTAGTTGACTGCCTATTTGTTTTGTTGTCAGTTTCTTTTGCTGTGCAGAGCTTTTTAGTTTGATATAGTCCCATTCATTTATTTTTGCCTTTACTTCCTTTGCCTTTGGGGTCAAATTCATAAATTGTTCTTTATGACGAAGGTCCATGAGTTAGTACCTATGTTTTCTTCTATGTAATTTATTGTTTCAGATCTTATATTTAGGTCTTTGATCCATTTTGAATTAATTTTTGTACATGTGGACAAGACATAGTCAAATTTCATTCTTTTGCATGTGGCTTTCCAATTTTCCCAGCACTATTTATTGAAGAGGATTTCTTTTCTTCATTGTGTGTTTTGGCTCCTTTGTTAAAAATAATTTGTCCTATATATATATGTGGTTTTATTTCTGGGCTCTTGATTCTGTTTTATTGGTCTCTATGTCCTAAAAAAAAGATTGGAGCCGGAGATACTATACTATCTGACTTCAAATTATACTATAGAGCCACAATAATCAAAACAGCATGGCAGTGACAGAAAAAAAATTGTTTATTTAATTTTATTTTATTATTTTATTTTATTTTTTAACTGAGAGGAAGGGAGATAGTGAAGCAGATTCCGCATGTGCCCTGACCAGGATCCAGCTGGCAACTTCGTCTGGGCTAAAGCTCAACTGAGTTATTTTTAGCACCGAGGCTGCCCCTTGGACCAACCGAACTATCCTCAGTGCCCAAGGCTGATACTCAAACTAATCAAGTTACTGGCTGCAGGAGGGGAGGAAGGAGAGAATGGGGTGAGGGAGCAGAAGTGAAGCAGGTGGTTGCTTCTCTTTTGTGCCCTGATAGGGAATCAAACCTGGGAAATCCATATACCAGGTTGACGCTCTATCCACTGAGCCAACCAGCCAGGTCCTGTTGTGTTTATTTTCAACACGAGACTAGGTACCACATCCTTCACCAACTGATGCTGTTGATCACTTTGTGTTTGTGTGTGTGTATGTGTGTGAAAATTTATTTATTTTGACTTTCATTATATCACTCACATTCCCCTTTGATGTGGCTTCTTCTTCTGTGACATTTTTTGTGGGCTCTGTGTATTGGCTTCCTGGGAATTTATTCTCAGAATTCTTCCTGTTGATTGTAAATGTCACTCTACTGGACTAGATTCATTCACTCTTAGTGTTTCTGCTTCTTTCTAACACACTTAAAAACAACTTTTATTTTGAAATAATGATAGACACAAGAAGTTGCAAAAAATGGCTTCTATGTATCCATCATCCAGTTTTTCCAGTGTAGAGTATTACATGCAATTAAAGAAGAGTGTCTCAATCTTGAAATTATTGACATTTTATACTAAAAATTCTTGCTTATGGAGCTAGTCCTGATTATAGGATTTTTAGCAAAATTTCTATATACAACTCACTAGATGCTAATAAAAACCTACCACTTCCAGTTGTGAAAACCATGCCCAGTGCATTTTCTTCCCATGTTGTGATGACTAAAAGGGCCTCCAGATGTTGGTAAATAAATTTTGAGCAAAATTCCTGCCCTGTACCTCTTTTTCCCCCCATTTGAGAACTACTGAATTAGAGGGTCAATTAGTGTTTATCAAATCCCTAACTGTGTGAGGCTCTGAACTAGTTAGTGTATGTAAAATTTTGCTTTTGTTATTTGTTGGTGGTTGGTTCTTTTGTACACTGTACATTTTTTTAATGCCTGAGGAAATAATGTAACATGTCCTCTCCTTGAGTGGAATTTTATCTTTGGATAAAAATAGCCACTCTGCCAGATAGTTGGTTCTCTAATGAATAGTTTTTTTCATCTGTTTAATGCAAATATATAAAATTATCCAAGGAAAAGTTTACCACCTCATTGTTGAAAATAATTATTTTGCTTAACAACAGAGATCAAATTAGTGCACCAGGCTTTGAGAAGAATAGACCCAGTTGTCATCTCTTTAGAGAATTTAAAATATGGCTCTTGTAATGTGAAGCATAAAATATTTTTGTAAACATCATGAAAATAGTTTATTTCCACATCTTCATGCAAGTATAACACTTGCATTCTTATTCTATGTTGGAAACATGTACCTTCAAAGATTCTGATAGGGTCTTCTTGGATCCTGAATTAACTTTTAGAATATAAATGTTTCAGATCCTGTAGTTAAGTTTTTAATTTGAAAGGGTGCATTTCTTTGTTAAATTTGGAAGAAATGTAATTGTTACTTCCCTATTTATGGGCTGTTGCAATACCTCTGGAAAAAAGATATAACAGTATCTTATATTCAGTGGTGGGATTCAAATAATTTAACAACCTGTTCTCTGTCCTAATGACCTTTTTAAGTATAAAAAAGGATATACTGGAAGGTAGATTATTTTCACACACTAATACTTAAATAAGAACAATAAAAGAAGTACACCAAACTAGATTGTTATTAGCTTTAAAATATTAATAAACAAATATTAAATAATACATGACAAAAAACAATAAAACTGTTATTTAAGATATTTTCATATTGCTTCCTGATTGACATCCTTATTTTCAATTTTTTTCTTACCTATGGATGAATGGATATTACTACAGGCACTTAGAATACCCTGTTGTGCAGATGAACATTAAAAAAGATTAAGGAATGTAAATTTGTGATTTGCACATTGGGCGGCTGCCCAGGCACCCACCTTAGAGAGAACCCTGATTGCCAGTGCCATTTTAACAACGGGTTCACCAAACTCAACAAAAAATTAGGTATCAGTTCTGCTGAATCTCATCACTGCTTATATAGGGGTCCTCGGGTTACAACACAGTTCCATTCCTACATCAGTAATGTAACCTGAACTATGGTGTAAGTCAAGACACACCCTAGTCTAAGTCACTTACCTATCCTAACACAGTTGTAAAATCATAATCTAGAACATAAAAACACATCTAAGCCACAGAAAAAGAAAAAGGACATAAATATACTGTACTGTACATTATACTATAGTAACAGAAAAAATGACAAAAAATTAGCTAAAAAAATTTCTTACCTTTATTCCTGTGGTTGGACACCGGAAGGGGTATTGCAAGGTGGGAGAGAGTGACCAATTGGGAGGAGGAACCTGCAGAAAAAAGGTGCTGGAGATACTGGGTCAGCTGAATCAGGATTGCCTAGGGCAGCGGTTCTTAACCTGTGGGTCGCGACCCCGGCGGGGGTCGAACGACCAAAACACAGGGGTCACCTAAAGCCATTGGAAATACATAGTTTATTTAAAAATGTATTGTATAATAAATATGTATTTTCTGATGGCTGTAGGCGACCCCTGTGTTTTGGTCGTTCGACCCCCGCCGGGGTCCTGACCCACAGGTTGAGAACCGCTGGCCTAGGGATAAGGTGACCAACATTTTTACAATGAAAAGGAGGACAAAAATAAATTGAAGAAAACAATATTGTAAATAAAAGAAACATTTAATTCATTGTAACAATAATACACTATAATATGATAAATGCATAATAAAAACATTTGTAATATTTTATATAATTATGATTACATGCCTATTAATTTTTAATAATTGTAAGGGAAAAGTACTCATTTAGATAATATTATCTCAGTACTTTTCCATTGAATGAATATTTTTTGTCAATGTATCATCTTGTAACAATATATTGGAAATATCTGAACAAGAAATATCCTTCATATTGAATTTTACATGAATTGTGCTTACCTGTCTATGATTGAATACTCACTGAGAAAGAAATTATTGTGAGTCTACAATGTCATATGTGCCATATTATGTTTCAGTAAGAAGTACACAAAGCCATTTGCGCGCTCGGTATGTCGTGCACTCTCTCAAGATCTCCCATGCAGAGTGCATGCTTCTCATAATCGCGTCTGGCTGCACCGTGCTGATACTTGACAAATCGTCATGTCAGATACAAGTACGTCACATCACACGCAATGGATTGACTCTGCATCGATCGAATAGGGACATTTATAGATTAGTCTTTCAGTATCAAAAAGGAGAACATGTAGGAGGACACAATTTGAGGAAGGATGGAACTTACAAAAGAAGGACTGTCCTCCCTAAAGGAGGACGGTTGGTCACCTTAGGAAGGATCATGCAGGTAACACTAGAGATGATTCTACCTGTACTCCTGTACTTCAGGTGTTTCATCTCAAGAAACAGCTGATGTGGAGGGTACAGGATCTGTTGCAGCCCTCTCTACCTTCTTAAAGAATTGTTTCAGGCTAGTCTGTAAGTACAATGTAGTTAGTTGTAAGTACAACGCTGAAGGTGTAAGCCAAATCACTCATATCTCAAATTTTTTAAAGTTTTTATGGGAGTGAGCATCGTAAACTCAAAACGTTGTACGTTGAGACTATTGTAACCCTAGGACCCTTGTATTTCTAAATTCTTTCACATATATATTTTTTGAGATGTTTTTAGGAAATAGATGGAACATAAGAGTTGCTCAGTAAGTATTAATTGCGCAGGCTACCTTATTTAAATCAAGGAAAACACACTAAAAATTTTCACTTTAATAAAAGGAAATCTCAATTATAGTCTTATTTATATTTTTGTCAATAGTTGCTATTTTCAATTCATGACATATTTATTACAAATTTTAGCACATATTTTGACAATTCTCTCTTAATTTCCTTGAAAACACTGATGGCCTACTGTCAACCTCCTGTCCCCAACAAACCCCCCCCAAAACAAAAACAAAAAAATCTGAAGAGAGAAAGCACTGTCTTACATATTGAACTTAAATTGATTAATGGCAAGTTAATAAGAGGAAAAAGGAAACCACTCACTCAACTGCAGCATGGGATTTATATCTTTCACAATAACTTAATTCTGATTTCATTTAGTTTGATACAAGTCCAAGAATACAGGATCCTACCATCTGCTTTAGTTTTGATAGTCTTTGTTGTGTTTGCCTTTTAGCCTCTTTAACAAAATGCAGCTGAAATGATAGTTTATAAGCAATATAAAATAAGTCCAACTCTGACTTTTTCAGAAAGGCATATTGCCACCAATTGTTATGAGTGAGCCAAATGAAATGAGAGTGTCTTATTTTCCTTTGGTATAAACTGAATAGGGCTTGCATAATCTGAATTTTGTGCCTTATCTGAACTGCCTTAATTCTAGGCAACCAAATGTACACTTTCAGAAATATATAACTACACAAGAGACAGCACAGTGAACAGAGGTAGTGCTAGATGTTCTTGGATTTAAGGTAATGGAATACTAGGGACATAATTTTCCATTGACTATTTTTATTTTTATTAGGTGACCCTTTGGAAGACTTTTTAAAAATAAATTATGAATAAACTATTAAAATTAATTTTAGATATGTTAGAATGATTGATGTGAGAAACTAAATAAAAATAAGGTATTAATTCAAATTCAGACTTCAGAATCCTCTTTTTAATATAATAAACAACAAAACCCAGGAGATACCTATAAGCCATTTATTATGGCATCTAGGGTTTCAAAAACTTGAATTTGAATTGATCGTAATCTAGAGGAAATATTTTGTCCCGAAATGAAACTTGCCCCTTAAAGCTATTAATATATGTACGCTTTTCAAAATAAGTGCCAATCAATTCTAGTCTATAGAGACGCATTTCATGTGAAAATTGCTGTTTGAAATAGAACACTGGTTTTACATTTCAAATTAAAAATATAATGCACCACCAGATGTGATGATTTGTTTCGTCTATTGTAAACCAGGGCTGATTAATAAGGAAGACTTCCTTGACATGTTTCATTAAACAGCATTTTCAAATGTGTGGTTAAGTCTCATGTATGTTACATAAATGGTATTAAGTGTTTTGGATTTTTTTTTTCTACTTCAACCATTCCAAACTGCCTTCTGAAGTAATTGGCAGTGCAGTGTCTGTGTAAGCAAATAGACCTGCCTGTAGGTTCTTAGCAATACCCAGAGGCAGGCTCATCCATTAGAGTTAGTTTTATTGAAGGGAAATGTATTGGCTAAGACATCAGCCTGTTTCTAACTCTTTTGAAAAGACATTACAAAACTTTTATCATCACCTTGACCATCTCTAGAGAGCAGACCCTTGGTTTTCTAAATACCATCTGTTAAAACTGGACTTGTTCAATTTCCACGAGGCTAGATGTCCTTTTGCATCATCGGAGTTCTCAGCCTTTTCTTCAGCTTTCTTAATGAAGGATAGTCTCCTTGTATTGAATATGCTCATTACATACAAATTAGAGTTAAAACAGTGGCTTCCCAACCTCAGGAATGTAAGTGCTAATGAATGGAAAAGGGTCGTCAATGAAAAATAACTCGGGAGAGCTCCATCCCTGCACCACGGTTTGCAGCACTTGGGAAAAGGTTCTAATATTAATGCCTCTTGTCAGGAAACCCTTACAACCTCTATTAAATCATCTGCTCTATCGAAGGTGCTGTAGTTATAAATAGGCTCACAACGAATTCTGAATTCTCTACATGTAAATCATGCCACATACCATTATCTGATATCCTTGAATTAGGTATGCGTGGCCTTGGGGGCAGTAAAGGATAGGTCGATGCAGCCAGCTGTCTCTTTTAGTAATAACTGCTGCACGTTAAAGACTAACAGCCAGACAATAAATAACATTTTCAAATCTGCATCTAGACTTTGAGTGGGAGAGAAATGAATAATGATTTCCTTGTGTTAGATTGGACTTAAGTAAAAGGTCAAACCTTTCAGCAAAAGGAACAACAGCCCTACACTCCAGTTAATCATAGATAAAAATGTGTGCGTGTGTGTGTGTAAACCTGTGAGCAGGATAATTAACGGGTCTATTTGCTTTTATTGTACACTGTCGTGTCATTCTATTCCTGCAAAACCCCATTTTCTTTCATGTCTGTTGCTCATTCATACTCTCTTTAAAGGAAGGTGAGAGGTGAACAGATTAAATCCAGTTTAGAACAAGAAGCTGGGAATAATTGACATTATATTTGATTTAAATAAATCAAGGGAATCTTTTTAACACAGACCATGTCTTTGTGTATGGATGACACCGACTTAGAATGCTATATTTTATAAATATAGTAAAATATCTGAGTCTATTTGCATATCTTCTATGAGAACATAAATATTTCTGATATCGACTGAATTTGGTGGAAAAGCCACATGGCAAGAAGCAATGTTCTTAAATTTAAAAAAAGAACAAAAACAGGAATAAATTGGTTCTGTGAGAAACCTGCTGTGAGATTTTAATTTTCTTCCTTCATATTGCTCTGTAAAAATCACCTACATCAAAAGACGAAAGTCATGTTTTCTTTTATGAGAAAAAAAGATCTGATGCACTGGAGTTTATTTGAGAATAATTTTTATTTTATTATTTTATGACTTGATGTGTGCGATGGTGTCTGCGTCCCCACTGTGCTTTAATTAGCTATGGTACAGGATCTCTGCTACTCAGATACATTCTGTTTGACGGCAAGAAAGAACTTCACAGCCTTTCTGTTTACTGCCCCAACCTCCTCCACCTTTCCGTTGCTGTGTGAACAATATGAGAAAACCTCGGCCTGCACCCTGCCCCCCTTTTGAGAGGGAATTTTTTTCAGCAGTGATACAAATATTGTTGTTTTTGCTGGCAAGTAATTCACCAGTGGCTCATTTCCTTCAGCTTTTATTTCACAGCAATTGTAAAATAAACCACTCGTAGCACATGCTGTTAATGCCTGGCCCCTGGGGTGTAACTGATGTTCATGGTATGGGTCATGAGCTAGCTAAAGTGTGCATTAAAAAGGGAGAAATTAATAGTACTACCACTGATTCAAGCTAAGTGATATTCAATGGGCAATGCCATTCCTTTAATAGTATCATAGCATATTATTTTGTTGGTTTCTTTTAGAATCTGATTTTAATGCAAAAATAAGAAAAAAAAAACACAAAACACAAAACATGCCAATATAATGATTTTTTCAGAGGCAGAACTGACCATAGGCTAATGTTTCATTTATACATTATATTCTTTTAATTTCACTTTTGATCTTCATTTTATACTTTGAGGAGACAGTAAACTAAAGGCATAATCACTAGATTCTGTGCTTCTGCAGAACTTTTTATAGAAATAATGCTACTCTTGTGTGCTTAGTTATTTGTACATTCCAGTTATGTGTTTTAAAAGTAAAAAAGGCTGGTTTTGGTTTGTTCATTCAGTGGAGAGAGCATCTGCCTGGCATGCTGACATCCCTGGTTCGATTTCTGGTTGGGGCACACATGAGAAGCTAACATCTGCTTCTCTTCTCCCCATTCCCTCCCACTTCCCTCCCTCTTCCCCTCCTGCACCCAGTGGTTCAACTGGTTCATATATTGCCCTGGGTGCTGAGGATAGCTCAGTAGGTCTGACCATGACAGCCTCAGGTGCTAAAAATAGCTCAGTTGATTCAAGCATCCACCCAGAGGGAGGTTGCTGGGTGCATCCCAATCAAGGGGCATGCAGGAGTTTGTCTCACTATCTCCCCTCCTCTCACTTAAAAACAAGTCAAGAAGACTAAGTTTTTTTTTTTTCTTAATTATATGTTCATTTTAGGGATATACAGTAAATCTCAAGAGTGGTTTTGAGATTTATATAACATGTTATATATGAATTTTAATATTGTGTTCTATTTGACAATAATCAATAAGTCTATCATAATACAATTATTTTAAAGAACATTCTTAACACTTTGTAGACATTGTCACTTGTGTGATGACACCATTCCCTCAAGGTTGATAGATGGTACATGGTTCATCTTCCAGATAAAGTTGTTATCATTGTGAAGAGGTGATTGGAGCACATAAAAACATGCTTTAGCTGCTTGTTAGGATCAAGTTCTTGCCTAGCTGATTTTTTGTTCACATATAACTGATGATATTCAAATACTACACCCCCAAAGAATGCAATGCAACTTCCTCTGTTTTCCTAATCTATACCCCCGTTTCTTCACAGATGTATAAAGTTCCTCTCATAGGACCTTTGTCTGCAGCAGATTTTATTAAACACAGTCTATTCTTGTTATTTGTAGTAGTTATGTTCTATACAGTCACTCTGAACACTGAATTTGCAAATACTGAATTATTGCTTCTAGTGGAAATACAGGATTAGGTTCCTACAAGCCTTTGGTCATAACATTTTTGCCAACTGTCAATACAAATCTTAGGTGTGTTTCTTTTTAAGGGTACATAATTAAATATATATTTTTGATTCATTAGCATTAAACTCATGGCCAATAGCACTATCAATCATGCCTGAACAAAGCTTTTCTAGCATGTATTTTTCTTCGTAAGGCACCTGACAGCCTTGACGTGCTTAAGAACCCTAGACGGCACCACAGCGCTGCGCTTGGGAGCTGTTTTAAACAGTGCATTCACCAGCAAAAATGCATGAAAATGAGAAAACATGACAGTAAATAGATGGCCGAAAGGACACCTGTTTATAATATGAGAGCTGAATCAAGAAGGCTGAGAGTTACCTTGTTCAACCTCAGCTGGCAATGTGCACTTGGTGAGACTCAAAATTTTCAGTGCTCTGCGCATGTTACAAAATACTGCTCACATGTCTCATGATAGACTTTGAGGTTACAAATATATTTAAATAAAGAATGTATCAATATATATACTCGCTTAGTAACATTCAAATTTACAACACAATATTGTTAACTATAGTCACCATGCTGTACATTACACCCCAGCACTAATTTATCTCATGAATGGAAGTTTGTATATTTTGACCACCTTCACTTATATTCATTCTTATATTTAAAAAAACGATAGCTATCATATATTTTATCCCTGGCTGAATCATCTCTCTTCCCCTTTCTAAACCTCCTGCTCCAACTTATCTTCTTAGCTTTGCCTCTCTCCCCTGCTCCAACTCCGTTTTTTCATCTTTTGTTGGACAAACTGAAATTCTTCAACACATCTTTATACGCCCTGCGTTGGCTTCCTGGCCCCTGGGGCGGATCCCGATGTGCAGAACGGGTGTTGCTGCTGTCACGAGCCTGGGAGTAGAATGGGATGGAAAGGTTCGCTGGTGTCTTGCAGTGCTTTTCGGTCATCTAAACTTGCGCTTCCATGAAACACGGGGCTCTAGGCAGCTAGAACATTCCACGCACACTGTCCTTGGTATTTCAGAAATGCTGAGAAATGTGTACCACTGAAACTTCAACTTTGAATTTTAAAACAGAGTCTTGAAACCAGTGGTAGAAACAAGAGCTTTGAGAAATGTTATTTAGTTTTTGATACAGAGGAGACTAGCTTTGGGAAGGCTTCTGTCTTTTGAGGTACACAGCAACGGTATTAGTGTCAGCTCCCAAACTGGGACACACCCCGAGTCATGGTATATTTGTTTACCAGATTTCTTCCTATATAGCAAAGAAAATGAACTGCTTACATGCAAAAACATGGGTGAAACTCAAAATGGTATTGTTAAATGGAAGGAGCCAGACGCAGTAGCATAAAAACTGATGGTTTCCTTTATATAAATTATAAAAAGGCAAAAATCATAATGTTGGAAGTGAAAACAGCAAACATTGGGGAGAGGAGGGAGGCGACTGTGTGGGAGTGAGGCTGCCGCTTGCGTTCTCTTTCTGCATCTGGGTTGAAGTTAAATGTGTTCACTATGGAAAAAAATCATTAAGCTATATACATTTATAATGTGAGCTTTTTTCTGAATATACATTCAATAAAAATAGTTCTAAATTCAGAAGGAATGGTGTGATATGTACAACAGGGTGCATGAATAGATTAAAAATAGATTTAGACCTCTATCTGCTGATTTGTAAGGCTATCCAAATTACATTGTTAAGTGAAGGATGCAAGTCACACACACACACACACACACACACACACACACACACACTGTTCTATTTTGGTAAGACAAATAAATGAATAAATTACCTACATATGTGTATATGTTTGTATACATGAGCAGGGGGAAATGGTGACTAATATACAGCAGATGTTAATGTTGGTTATCTCAGTGGGGGTGGGATTAGAGGTTTGGAGCCTGTGCAGGAGGGAGATGGTTAGCATTGCCTGTTTACATCAACTATGGTATTATTTGATTTGTTAAGCATGTTTTTTATTTTATCATTTCAAAAACATAAATGGAAATATTTTATATATATCTTTTAACTTTTTTTTATTGAGTTTTTCTTTAGCGGGGGGAGAGAAGGAGAAAGAGAGGGAAAGAAAAATACTGATTCGTTGTTCTACCTATTCATGCATTCATTGGTTGATTCTTGTATGTGCCCTGACCAGGAATCTAACCTGCAATTTTGGCATATTGGGATGATGCCTTCAATCAACTGAACTACCCAACCTGGGTGTAGGGATTGAAACTATAGAGGAAAATAAATGAGTTGAGGTTTGACCTAGGTAACATGCACATAAACTTTGTAAGTCCTCCAGAGTCAAATATTCTCACCTGCCAAAAATAAATGAAAATCCCAAGAGCTCTGAAGAAATGAGCCTGAGAGGATGCAAGAGAATAAGATACTAGGGGATGAAGAACCATGGCAACAGGCCCTGGCTGGGTGGCTCCGTGGGTAAAGTGTTATTCCGGGACACTAAGGTGGCTGGTTCAATCCCAGTCAGGCACATGCAAGAAGCAAACAACGAGGACACAACTGAGTGGAACAAACAGATACTTCTTTCTCTCTCTCTCTCTCTCTTTCTCTACCCCCCAAATTAATGGAAACATTAAAGAAAAAAGAAGCATGACAACAGATAAAGTACAGCTCAGTGTTACTGGTGGTGGCACAAGGAACCTAAATGTCACCAGTTCTCACCAGTCTTGTAAATATCAGACATAAATAACTCTTGTTCTTGTCACTTATTGTCAACGCAATATTCTTGTCCCCTGAAAATACTCTCACCCGTTTCTGGGGATCCCACAAATGCCTCACAGGAACTCACAGGCCCATTGGCTAGCCAGTCACCACTCAGTTCTCAAAAACAGTCTCTTGGGAAAAACTCCTGCAGCCCTTCCCCCGCCTTCTCTCTCCACCCCTTCAACACAGGCAAAGGCATGTAGCACTCTCCTCTGCCTGTCCTCTCTGTGGTCTTCATGTCAGCCTTGTGCTTCAAAAATAGAACAAAATTAATATAAGCAAATTTTTAGAAGTCTCCATATATAGCAACACATGTAAGTAAATACCCCTGGGAAAATCACCAGCTACAGCTTATATATCAGCTGAACTCTGCCTGTGCATCTGGGCTCAGGTAGGGTGCACTTTGCAGAGATGAGAATGGGGTTCCATCTGTGGAAACCCAAAAGCCACTGGCTGAAATTCCTTGCTCCTCAAGGCTTACAACCTATCCTGTGCCTGATTGGAACTATTTGTAGATTTTTTTTATCTTAACATTTTCCTAGTGATCATGCCTGGAGGCCACAGTGGGAGGCTGTTGTCCAGTTTCCCCACCTATAATGTCACCACATCACCACGTCGGTGTATCTTTCTGGCCGCCTTGTTTCGGTCCTTCAGAAACTTGTGTCCTCAGACTAATCTGTAGGCAGTGCTGCTCCCTAAGATTTCTCATCCCAGGCCCTCACACTTTTATTTGTTGTTTATTAATTTAATTGCCTCTGAGGTAAAGCTGTTCACATGTTTCAGGAGTTCTTATATTCCTGCTCTTTCCCTTTGAACTAGCATCATCAAAACACAGAGCCAAATGAAAGGTCCTTTGTTGACCCGCCTCAGTCAATGCGTTCACTTAAATGTACTCCGTTGAGACTTAAGGAATGAAAGACGCCCGGATGTCTCGTATTACCTGTGCACCCATGTTACTGCATGCGAACATCAGAAGTTGACTAGCGCACTGTTTTGCAATGGCCCGTTAGCCCAGACATGCCTCCTCCGCATTGTGAGCTCTCGGAAGGCAGGGTCAGGTTCCATCAATTCTGAATCTCTCCTACCCAGAGCCATGTTTGGAACAGGATTAAACTCATTAAGTACCACTGTGTCATGAACATTGGCTGCATTTTGAGGCAGCAAAGATAAATAAAACAATATGTAGTGTCAAGAGGCTCACAGTCTAGTAAGGAAAATAGACAGCCTGTTATAACGGAGTGGGAAAAGTGCTCTCATAGAGACATATAAAATCGCTAGCGATTCAATGTGAGGGACTGATTAGCCAGATACCTTAGGATGTTTATAATCCAGTTTACTCAATACTGTATTTAACACTGAATTGTGGTCTCTCGCCCACAGGCTGAACCCTCTGCAAAGGTCTCAGTCCTGTTGGAAAAAGGGTCATATTTTGTCACAAATCTGTAGAACCGATGGACTGGCACAAACCTTACTGTCGAATAAGTCGATGTCTGTGTGCGCCTCTGTGCAGTCCCGATTTTCTCATAAAGACCTTGAAATATTTACTCAGTTCATGCTGCAACCTGATGCATTTCGTTCTGCATGTGTTTTCCAGAGAAAGACAAATGAAATTGGGATTTCTATGCATTTAAGAACTGTCCTACTTCCACATCTGATCTCCTTTAAGCCCCCCCCCTGTTCTTTCTGGCCTTTGTTTTTCTTAAAATTATCTGTAAGAACATTTCTTTAAAATCTTACCATTCCAACTATCTAGGTAAAAACAAAGGGCAGAATATGGAGCTTGAACTTCACAGGATGTTCTGTTAATGAATTACAAAGCTTGTTGCCTCTCTGACAACGTGTTGAGCATCGTCGTCACTAAGCATACACATAAAAAGAAATTGATATTACCACTTAGAGGGATGGTAAATTTTCATAATCCTTTTACTCTCTAAGATAGGAAGAGCTATCTCTTCCATTCTTCACTATGTCAGGTCCTAAAATGTAAAGAAAAAACACAATAAATTGTGAGCTTAAGAATTGACTATTAACATTAATGCTGCATTGCACAATGTTGTCAGTAAACTCAGATGTGTTATATTTGAGTTGCATTTTCATTATGTGCACTTCCTTGGCTTTGAGCAGAATTATACGAGTTGGATTATTTTTTTTTTATATGGCCCTCCAGCAGCTCTATGCAGAACCATATGGGAGACATTTGGTTCTCATCAACTTCCTTATACCCTTCCTTCCACTCCATTGCTTTAAACAGAACTTTCATTCTCTTTAACTAACTGCAGATTTTATTCTGTTCAAAGAGAAGAGCCACTAAAATATTATGACCTCTAAGTGACAGGCTCTAAGACACAGTCTTTCTCCGAAACCAGCCCACAGCTGCGCATTGATCGCACGTGTTGGTGGCCTGGTGTGGGTTATGTTGTGTGGGGTGAGGGCGGGGGGCTGGTTAAGGTCTGTTGTCTTTCATCTCACTGGGAGGATACTTACGAGCATGATTGCGTCTCCCTTGTGGTCTATAAGGAAGTGGAAGGATTCAGTTTTCAGCCCTGTTATTATGGTGATTTCTGTTAAGCTTGAAATTCATTTTCCAAACAGTGTGGATGTTTTATAAGGCGAATGGTTGTGAGGAGATTTTTCTGAGATGTAACTTCAGTGATAGCTCTATATCAAGCCTTCCCTATGAAGATTTTAGACACATCCGCATTACTTGCTAACCACTCTGTGGGGGAGGGAAGTGGCAAATATCAATGACTTTCTATAATGAAGGAACCCAAGAGCGGGAAGGTGGGGGAATGCCAGCCAGCACTTGAACTTAGATGTTCTTACTATTCAAAATCTTTCTCCCTTCACTGTCTGGCCCATTTGGTTTCCTTCATTTTTCTGGGCTGAGAAGACATTAAAAGAAACAATTCAAAGGCTAACCTTCTCTGTGCGTTGTAAATCTATTCATTGTGATGGCAACCCGCGACCAGGGCATCGCTTAGAATCATGAGGTCAATTGTGAGTTGACAAGAGAATTTAAAATAACTGGGACTGGAGGCATTTTATACTAGATAGAAGCAGAATCTACATGGAATAAATGGAGTTTTAATTCCAATCAATATTTAGTTGTTTGAAAATGGTATATGAGTAAACAAATACTTTTTTTAAAATTCAGTAAGAAGAGGAGAAGCAGAGATAGACTCCTGCATGTGCCCCAACCAGGATCCACCCAGCAAGCCCACTAGAGAGTGATGCTCTGCCCATCTGAGGCATTGCTTTATTGCTCAGCAACCGAGCTCTTCTTAGCACCTGAGGCAGAGGCCATGGAGCCATCCTTAGTGCCAGGGACCAACTTGCTCCAATCAAGCCATGGCCACAGGAGGCAAAGAGAGAGAGAGAGAGAGAGAGAGAGAGAGAGAGAGAGAGAAAGAGGGGGGGGGTAGAGAAGCAGATGGGAGCTTCTCCTGTGTGCCCTAACTAGGAATTGAACCCGGGACATCCATACTCTGGGCCGGTGCTCTACCACTGAGCCAACTGGCCAGGGCCACAAATACATAAATTTTAAAAGATAGCTGCAATTTACATAATGTAGGTGAATTCAATCAAAAGACAAATTCCTTCATAATGAAGTAAAACTACTATATGAAGTTAACTGTCACTTAGTATTTTTATTTCACATCTGCACTCAGCATATTAAGTGGCAGATACTTTCATGCAGTCTATTTAATCCCTTGATGGAATTTGAGAGCAGGCTGGAAAGTTCTTTTCAATTTTTTTTTTATAAGTCCGTATCTGGCTCAGGTTTAACATTTATTCATGATGACATCTCATCCCTTGCATTCCTATTTCAATGCCAGAGGTTAAAATTTCTTATAGAAATTCTACTTAACAGAAAGCTTTATTTTGCATAATTACAAATCTGGCTTAACCTCAATTCATCCAACATTTATTATAACATTTAAAGGTCTCAGAAATACCCCTGAGATTTTTCCTTTCTTTTTTCTTTTCTTTTTTTAAAAAGGAACAATTATTCTAAGTTGTGTGGCCAAATTTAAAGTTTGTGTGTTCTCTCTCTCTCTCTCTCTCTCTCTCTCTCTCTCCTGGAGCAGCATGAGCAACTCTCCTCTGATTTGCTAGGTTCTCATTCACCATTTCTGTTCATTCATGACCTGACCTAAGCCTCTTTCAAACTTTACTGCCATTGGTCCATTGCTTCACTCAGAACCCTTGTGCTGAATGAAGCCTACAATGTAGGAGTTGATTATTAGTAATTCTACTTCTTGTTCCTATCCACTAAATACCAGGATGTCTAGTCACACAATTTGGATAAATGCAAACTTGAACATTTATTTATACAGTTACAGTTTATAGCAAAGAAAATGTTACTGACATGTTTTGACTTATAGTTCTGGAAAATTGTATATCATTTGTAATATAATTGCAAACTGACCAGTGTAATTTTAGAGTCTGGAAATATGAGAATATCAATTAAAACAAAATATTAAAGGACCAGGCTATGTTTTCATATCTAGGTATTCAGAATAAATAATTGATTAAATAAAAATAGCATCAAATTGTCTGAATTTAAGAATTATTTTGAAAATTGCCACATCACTAAGATATGTCTGACACAAATAATCAAGTGTTAGAGATTGTGACTTCTTTTATTAATACCTTTTCTTTCCATTCCAACTTCTCAAAGAAAGAAGTGCTGTTCTCACAAATTAAAAAAAAAAATCATTGCTATCCCATCAGTAACACAATTGGTGCCTAGGAACATCAAATGGTAAATCCAGGCATATTAATTACATCATTAAAGTAGCATTTGGTGCACTGCTGAGAAACATTACAATAACAATAACCTTTCCGTTAATAGGATTCACTAGCAGTGTGTAATGCAGAAGTTGCGTACAATGAAGATATCCCATTCCACCACCTCATAGCATAAATCAATATAGTCAGAGCAACAGAGAGTGAGTATTTCCATAAAATGACATTAAACTATTTGTGTGTGCATATGCGTCTGTGTGGAATGCCACAATTTGAAAGCCTGATAAACTGCTCTAGAGAAAGCCGAGTTGCCTGGTTACATCTGCTGAAAACAATCCGCGCTGTGTATGAGAGCTCATGTCAGCCCAGTAATTACCACAACTGAGATAAAGCCTGTGCTAAATGTCACCTGCCGCTGACAAGCGCGGGAAGCCAAGCACTGCTAAATGAGTCAGTTACTCTGAGAGTGCTTAGCTCTACTTGCCGGCTAAACACATTTGTCTCACTTATAAAAGGGGGAAAATATGTTAAAAGAAAAAAAAAATCAGAAACACGTTCATAATGAAACCTCACCCCAGTCCTCACTGTCCGCTCAGAGGTCCATTAGGTAAGAAGGCTACCAGGTGCAATCAGGGGGGAGGAGCAAAATGAAAGCATTAGTGAGCGTTTCTGAGTTGGGCAGAGCTTCCCTCCTTCTACTCCAGACTGGTCATTAGTGTGAGGCAATTTCCCACCATGGAGGATCCCCTAAAGACAGCTGAGGTTCATATGGGCAACAAACCAACAACACACCAGAAGTTGTCCTGTGTCTGTATATAAAGCCCATGGACGCACAATGGATTTTTTAAAAATATTGAATAGCAGGATATTTTCCCCCTGACAAAAGCCGAATTAATAATGTTGGTGTGAAGGAAATGCCCTCGCTCTGTTCTACTTATTTTCTTCTATCGCCACTTTAAACAACCATTCTCTCCAGTTATAGTTTTGGTGTTGGTGCTTTGTAATGCAATGTGATTACTAAAAGGCTCCTCACCTGATCACCCAACGCTTGCCTAGCACTTACAGGGAAACCTCTAGTTCCCAGGTGGAGGACCGAGAGTGCAGTGAGCCCCAGGCCTAGAGGGAAATCATAGCCAAACAGCTTATTCAGCACCTGGCGAAGGGGCAATGATATCAGAATGATGATATGGACCTCACAGGAGGCCATATCACCACAGTCTCTTATTACCTTGGGGAATTGACCAAGTTTCAGGATCTCTCAGTCTTCAGCTTCAGAAACTTTACTTTTAGGATACCATACTACAGATGGATTCAACTTTTGGGCAATACTCTTGTGAAGAAAGTTCACAATTAGTGGCAAAAAATGAATATTTACAATAATATATTAATACTACAGGGCCTTTGATTATTTGCAAATAGACTGCATGAGCCGCTAAATCATTGTTCGATGTTTCCCGATGTGTACACAACCAGAGTCAGGGGAGCTAGATGTACTGAAGGTTTAATTGCATCCTTCTCACTGTTAGGATGGTTTTGTGAAAGGGATAAGGATATTAGAAATCTGCTGGCTGTAGCTACAGCCTCTGTTTACACATTAAGGGTGTCCTAGCCCATGGGACCAAAGACTTGCAATCGATCAACAATCTATCATTGATTGAGTTCTTATTATGCATCAGGCACCTGTCTTAAATGATTTCTATGCTCCGTCTTATTTGTTGAAAGGTCTGTGGGGGAAATACTGTAATTATCCCAATGTTACAAATAAACTTACCCAATGTCACACAAACCAAGCAGCATTTGTTTTCATCTTCACTAACCACCTGTCCTTTGGCCCACACAAGGACCACTCATTTTAGACTAATTGAAAAATTATTATGACAATGTAATAAGTAAGAGTAAATCATAGTTTAAATATTAGTAATCATTTTCTGTAATTTAAAGTAAGGGAGAGCAAATCACGGCCCTAGGCCAAATCCAACTTCTTGCACACTTTTGCATGACCCATGAGCTAAGAATGGATTTTGCATTTTTAAATGATTGCAAAAAAAGAAAAAAAAAAAGACACCATTTCATGATCCATGAAACTCCCCTGACTCTGGAATTTTTTAAATGTTTAAGTAGAATTATTTTGTTAATATAAATCACTAATAATTTTTCCTAACTTGTGAGCAGATTACCCCACTAAAATTTATTTATTCTTTCCCACTGATTTGAAGCAATACTCCTATAAGATTTAAATTTCCATTTGTTCATAAGATTTCAGGACCTGTATTCTATTGCATTCATTTGTTAGAGATTTTAATTTCTGTATTTTTATAATTATTATTAATATATGGTAGTGTGAGTCCCATGCCATTATTTTATTTTTCAAAATTGTCCTGGCCAGTCTTATATAAGGTCTACTGGAAAGTTCTGTCTGTTTTTATCACAAGTTTTGACACACAAGCACGTGTTTATTTGGCGCATGTGTGCCTCTCTATTTTTATCACTTAATGTATACATACTGACGTAGCAAATTAAGTAAAACAAAGTTTTTTCACGTTAGTCTTATGTGTGAAGCGATAGTGTACCCATGGCTACTGATAAAGTTCATTTACACCACTGTAATTTTTACGAATTTCAACAAGGAAGAAATGCTACAGAAGCATGTCTGTTGCATCCACCATATTCCCGGGACTTAGCACCCTCCGACTATCCCTTGTTTTTGTCCTTACAAAATATTTTGAAGGGCAAAAAATTCAAAAATGAAGAAGATATCAAACAAGCACCGGTTCAATTTTTCGCATCAAAAGATAAAACATTTTTCAAAAATGGGATATACAAATTGCCCTCACGCTGGCAAGAAATCATTAATAATAATGGCAATTATATTATTTAATAAAGTTTATTGATGGTATGAAAAATTTGTATTTTGTTTTATTCCAAAAATAGACAGAACTTTCTAGTAGACCTTTTATATTTCCTTGTATGATTATAAAATCAGCTAATTAAGGTTAGTGGAAAGAAATGAAAAATTTATCATGATTTATTTGGATTGAAAGATAAAATTTAATAAGAGTTAAAGTAATTTTATACCAGGGATTTTCTCCTTTAAAACCATGATATAGATCACTGTTTATTCAGATTTTATTTTACATCATTCAGTAAAATTTTGTAGTTTTCCTCATAAAATATATATATATTTTTTGTTATATTTATTCAAATGTATTTTAGTATTTCATTTTATACAAATTAAAATTTCCTACTATATTTTGTTACTGCATATTGCTAGTATAAATACAAAGTTGATTATTCATGGCAAGACAATGTCCATATACCTTTACACTTAAAGGACAATTAGTTCAAGCCTTAGAAGGTGATATGGACATAGGCCTGTCTAGTTAGATGCTCCCACCCAGGACTTTGATGCTTAAAGGAATAATTCAAATTTTTAAGGAAAGATGAAGAGTTGGTAAAGGAAGCATCAAGTTCAAGCCACTGTGGCGGTATGTGTTAAGTGGTAGCTCTGCTAGAGGTGTTATTATGATTATTCCGTATATTATCTTGGCTGTGTTCCATGTTCCACCATCTTGCCTTCCATGGACACTGCACTGCCTGACTTCAAAGCTTGTGTTTTCTATGCAGCCCAGTGATCTCTTATAACGAACTCCTTTTCTGTTTAAGTTAATCAGAGTCTATTCTCTTTCTTACAAGCTAGAACACTAGATGGATAGATTTTGGCACAAAGGAATGAGTTTCTGGTGACAGTCCTTCAAGAAATAATAAATCTGGGGATTGGTTATCTGTACTGGGTTTGGTAAAGCTCATGAAAATCCCATTAACATCGAGTGATGATACTCTGAAAGCCTGCTCCTAGTAGTGGCCAAGAAGTTAATTAAATTAACATCAGCTCTCACCTTGACTAAAGTGCTTATTGGGGTCACGGTTTGGATGGACCAGGTTGCTGTTGTCACGTAACACTATAAAAGCAAGTACAATTTGAGGGATGCAGAACAAAGTAGCTAGTTCTACTAATGCTGTACAGCTTAAAGAATGAACAATTGAGCACAAATCTGTACATTCTTGTCACAAAGCTGTAAAGGAGAGATTTCCTGTCTCTTTCAACAGGAATTTCATATTTTGTAAATTACGGTGCTAAGGTGCCTTAACTAAGTCAAACTGAATATTTGAAGCAGTATATTGCTGAAATACATTGTTATATGAATTCAAAGTCTTATTAGGTCACTTCTGTAAATTTTAGGCTATTCAATAGGTAAGCATAGTCTTCAACAATTTAGTTAGGGATCAGTTAGAATAATTGGAGGACTCTCATATCTCACTGAGCCTTTACTGATAACGTAAGCACATTTCTCCTCTTGTTTGATGAGGAATATCCTCCCTTGCTTGAAGATATTGTATCTCCCTCATCTATGGGAGTTACCTTGCAAAATGAGTACAATTCCTCTTTTGCCTACTTCCCTCCAAACAACCAGACAGATAGGTAGAGTGAGATCCCAACAGGACCCAAAGGGCCAACTCTAAAATCTAATCCGGGGAGAAGCGAGGGACTAACAAAACAAAAGAACTGTACAACTCTGGTAATTTACATAAACAAAAATATAAGTAATATATATGGGAAGGAATTCTGAAGTTCCACATCCTAGAAGAGAGAAACATTTTATATCAGGTAGAATTTAGCAATGTACACACACATACCAAAGTGCTGATTCAATAGCTAGCTCAAGGAGCCATTTGCTCTGCTGCTGATAGAACACTGGACTTATCTACGGTCATACCACCCTGAACATGCTCCATCTCATCAGAACACTAGACTCCATAATGCCCACACTAAAGGAAATTGTCAGAAATTGAGTTTTGTAAGACAAAATATTAAAAAAACACAGTTCACATTATTTATCCATGGTTTAAATTCTAATTGAATTTAATTTGACCACACATTTCAAGAACACTTAATGAAAACTATTTAGTGAAGTGATTGACAAGAGTGCTTCTGGGAATGGAGAAGCCATTACTTTTGGTATGGGAGAAATCCAGAGATTGTTTACCAATTATTTACTATAAAAGTTAAGTTAAATTCACACTTATTTATTTTATCATTAAATTGAATTTTTATATCTTTTTACTAAAAAGAGAAAAATGATTTTTCTGTGATAGTTGAAAGTTGGTTTAATGGTTGCTTTCCAAGGACTGCTCACTTACTTATTAATTTACAACTAATTTATATATGTTCTGAAAAACTACATTTGTTAAAATGCATGTCATTAAGAATTACATTTCTTCCCTTCTCTATCAGAGCAGATTAAATTTATTTTGCCTTTGTGAAAAGTAACCCTCTAAATAGGATCTCCCTGACCTGTGATAATTATTTGAATTTGTATAAATTAATAATGTACTCTTTTATTTTTTGAAAATAAAATTGATACATGACTAATAGTTTAGCATTATAGCACCACATAAAGTTTTATTCTTCTATCTTGACGTATTGTGGAAGAAAGAATTACTGATGTGGATTTATCACAAGTCCACTGTTCCCTGCCGAGCAGACCTTGCAACGTTTCCTCCTCCAAAGCCTCGGGAAGTACACAGATGATGACGGCACCGACATCTTTGCAAAGAGCTGTGTGGGCTCTTCTTTCTATTATGGGAATTCTGGTGGAAACACTGATATTTAAATGGGCTCGGTGATTTTGATGGAAAGGGAAGTACCCTTGGGATGGCAAAGTCCAAGAAGCAGTTTAATTAATGGCTTAGATAATAGCTCAACTGTTAAAAGCACAGGAGGACCAGTTACCATAATAGAGAACAAAACCAATCTGGTAAATTAAATCATCTAAACCACATGAATCTTTAGTAGTTCTTAACTGATCATGGGAAATCTGGATAAAAACAAACTAACAAACAATAAAATAGCCACCATGCTCTACTATACAGACTTTCAGGTTACCTAAACCATATAATTGGCCTGATTCTACCCTCTAGTCAGTGATAGGATTCAGCCAGTTTGCACCAATGCCTAATTTTTTGTTGAGTTTGGTGAACTGGTTGTTAAAATGGCACTTGTAATCAGGGTTCTCTCTAAGGTGGGCAGCCTGGGCAGCTGCCCAATGTGGAAATCACAAATTTACATTCCTTACTCTTTTTTTAAAAAGTGATAGGCAGGAAGGCAAAGATAGACTCCTGCATGCAACCCCCCTCCCCCCCCCCCCCCCCCCCCCCCCCCCCCCCCCCCCCCCCCCCCCCCGCCCAAGGGATCCATGAGGCAAGCCCCTACCAGGTGATGCTCTGCTCATCTGGGCCATTGCTCCATTGCTCCACAATGAGCTATTTCAGTGCCTGAGGCCAAAGTCATGAGCCATCCTCAGTGCCTGGGGCCAACTTTGCTCAAACCATTGGAGCCATGGCTGTGGGAGAGGTAGAGAGGGAGAGAGAGAAAAGGAGGAGGGGTAGAGAAGCAGATGGTTGCTTCTCCTGTGTGTCTTGCCCAGAAATCGAACCTGAATGTCCATACAACAGGCTAACACTCTAGTTCCACCTCTGAGCCAATAGGCCGTGGCCTCCTTACTCTTTTTTAACGTTCATCTGTGCAGTAGTGTATTCTAAGCACCCGTAGTAATGCTCATTCTGTCAATAGGTGAAAAAAAAATTTTTTTTTTGTATTTTTCTGAAGTTGGAAATGGGGAGGCAGTCAGACTCCCGCATGCGCCCGACCAGGATCCACCTGGCATGCCCACCAGGGGGCAATGCTCTGCCCATCTGGGGTGTCGCTCTGTTGCAACCAGAGCCATTCTAGTGCCTGAGGCAGAGGCCACAGAGCCATCCTCAGCGCACGGGCCAACTTTGCTCCAATGGAGCCTCGGCTGCAGGAGGGGATGAGAGAGACAGAGAGGAAGGAGAGGGGGAAGGGTGGGGAAGCAGATGGGTGCTTCTCCTGTGTGCCCTGGCCGGGAATCGAACCTGGGACTCCTGCATGCCAGGCCGACGCTTTACCACTGAGCAAACCAGCCAGGGCCTACGTGAAAAAAATTTGATGGAACCATGCTTGTAATATTTACTTACTCATTTCATAAAACTCATTATACCTTTGATGCAATACTCCATTTTAATTTCCTCACATTTGTTACTTCAGTAAACAAACATGTAATGTAAAGAGAAAAAATGCCAAATAACCAGGGAGTGACAAGCTGTCATTTGTTTCAGCCCTGTGTTATGCAATATGGAAATACCTTAAGTAACATTTTTATTATTTTTTGTCAGGTATTATTTAATATTTTCATTAATATTTTAAAACACTAACAATCTAGTTTTGTGTACCTCTTTTATTGTTCTTATTTAAGTATTAAATGCATGAAATAATAAACTACCTTTTGGTATATCGTTTTTTTTTATTTAACTTAAAAAGGTCATTAGGGCAGAGAACCAGTTGTTAAATTATTTGAATCCCACCGCTGCCTCTAGTCAAATTAGTTGAACAACAAACCCATATTATGGGTATTTCTGTAGTTTCTGATTAAAGAGTTACAATCACTTCTGCAACAGATACTTTTAGCGTTTTGTGTCACATTCTCTTGGTCCCTCCTTTAGTAATTCAAATGTTATTTTTTTCTCCTTTTCCGTTTTCTCTTTTCCAAGGAGAATGGGTGAAATGTAGCGTTACTAGTCAATGGGTGAGATGTCGTGGATAACTGAAGTTCTTGGCCTTTTCTAAAGCTTGTACAGTTAGAAAGAGAGCAGGTGGCATCTGGACACAAGTGCAGGGGGCATGTAGATGCGACAGAGGGAGCTTGTGGAAGTTCATTTCCGATTGCTTCTCTTTTGTTACTGAGATAGGAAGCACGTTCCTCAGCTGAGAAAGAGGAAGAGGGAGGCAAATTTCAAAATTGGAGTACAGGGGACACTGCATGGAATCATCTAAGTATGTGGGAGAGTGAACGGGATGGGGAAATAGAGTAAAATTTCCAGGCAGTATTATGGACCCATTTAAAATGATCACACAATGCTGTATTACTGAAATGTACACTTGAAAGTTAGATATTTTATTAATCAATGTCACTCCAATAAATTTAATTTTAAAATGTAAAAAAAATAAACAGATCACAATTAAAGTACAACCAGCATGGTTACAATAGTGATGTGTGTATGTGTGTGCATGCACATGCGTGTGTGTGTATCTGCTTGTTTCAATCTCATTCAACTTCTTCAGAGCAAGGGTGAAGTAGGCAGAAAATGAAAGTTAACTAAGGCCCTGTCCAGTTGGCTCAGAGGTAGAGCGTTGGCCCAACAAGTAAATGTCTGGGGTTCAATTCCCAGTCAGGGCACACAGGAGAAGTGCCAATCTACTTCTACACCTTTCCCCCCTCTCACTTTTTTCTCTCTTCTTCTCCTGTAGCCATGGCTTGATTGACTTGAGAAAGTTGGCCCTGAGGATGGCTCCATAGCCTCTGCCTCAGGTACTAAGAAGAGCTTGGTTTCTGAGCAATGGAGCAATGCCCAAGATGGGCAGAGCATCACAGCCTAGTGGGCTTGCTGGGTGGATCCCGGTCAGGACACATGCAAGAGTCTATCTTTCTGCCTCCCTTCCTCTCACTGAATAAAGAAAGAATGAAAGTTAAATAAGGTTTTGGTTTAGGTAAGAGAATAGGATAATGGGTGAGTGAACTAGAATTGAGTGTATATGTAGTAGAAGGATTTTGGGGACTGGTCAGGGTAGGCTGTGAACACAGAGACATAAGGATATGCAAGAGTGAGGGAGAAGGAAAAGGCCATGGAAGCACTAAATTGTTAGTGATGAAGGGGAAGAAAGGATTATTGTGTTTGGTGTAATAATGTGTGCGATTTGAAAAGATATGAAAGGTCAGAATAGGAAAACCTTTTCAGATGAGAAGGTTTAGCGTTTGGTAATGAGACGATTTAAGGTAGGGCTTTGGGAATGCATAATCAAGGTAAGCAATATGGCCGTATCATTGAATGAGGAGACATAAGGGAGTAGGCTGTTAGAGATCGACAGGATTGTGTTGCCTGTCACAAACACCAGTCATTATAATAAGGTGACTATATGATTTTTTTGACCAAAGTGGAGCACTTTTAAGAGTAAACTCTGGATCTATTCAAAATTACCACAGGACAAGTGAAATTGAGACTATATTTATATAAAAGAATAATAATGGAGAGAGTGCCAGTGAGCAGTAGATATACTCTTCAGGTAATAAGAAGGGTGACCTTGTGTTTATCAGTAGAATGGACAGTGGATAGTGTGTCTGATGGCATGGATTTTAAGCTGGTGCTTTCTTGGTTACTGAAGTGAACAGCAATAGAGCCTTTGATGAGTAGAATGGTGAAAAGGATTTGGTGTTGAGGTGTGGCAAGATTTTGGTAGAAACTTGCTGAAGTTTAAGGCTCCCACTTGACTTTGATCCTGAAAGTGTAAAATGTGAGATACGGTATACATTCTCAACCCTCTTGCCCTGCCAGGCTAGCTTGTGTCCATTGACCATTATTATCTTTTTCTAGACTAGATGCTTCAAAGACTCTTTGGAAATACATAATCAAACATAAGGGGAAAGAGGCAGAAAAAGGGATGATCTAATGTATAGTCCTCATAGAAAAGAAATGAGAATAATATTTCTTGGGTCAAGGACTTGCCCTGAGGTTTTAACCTGCTTTGGTTTAAAGTTTTTTTTTTATTTCTACTTAGTTCAGATGTATTTCATAAAAGGTTAAAAAGCATTCATTTAATTGTCTGTGTGGAAGTTAAGGCAGGAATTAGAGAAACTATTGAAAAATTGAATGAAAATGCGGCTTGTTAATAGTTCATCTTCAAGGCTCAAAGGAAGGCAAATAGGAAGTGAAAATGCGCAAAAATAATGGACAAAGACAAATATCCCCAAGTTGGAATTATATAACTTGTTATAGTAATCAGCTTTCAGGGACAGAAGATAGCACCTACCTGGCTTCCTTTGTCTCTTCTGTCATTAACCACGCTGAAGTACTGGGACAGTGAAAATTTCCTGTCGCACTGTAAGAAGTGTCTCGCTAGCTTAACAATACTTGGCTGATTGTTTGACTCAGAAGGAGACCTAATTTTTTTTTTTCTTTGAGGAAAAAGAAAAGAGAACTGAGTGCCGATAATGTACCAAGAATCCTGAAACAAAAACACTTTTCAGTATGTAAATACGTGAAACCCATTTGCTCTGTCACTCCGCGTCTCCGTCTTTCGTGTTGCCCCACGAGGCTGCAGAGTGCATTTTAGCTACAGAAATGACTTGAGTGGCAAATAAGTGTACCTGGGAAAAAAAAACCCCTCTACGTCTGTGAAAAACAGCTTCAAGTACAATATCAATACATTTATTTAAATTTAAAATCCACTTCAGATTCCAAGAAACCTCAAGTTGAGTTAATTTTTGCTCTGTGACAGCATCTTTATGTTCCAGTCAAACGAAGGAATTGTTCCCTTGGTCTCTTTGTTTTGAAGGGTAAAGTCGGTAAAGAAATGAGCTTTGAGGGATGATGTGTAAGACCTTTTTTTTTTTCTTGGAGCGTATTTAACTACTTAGTAAGTGGCTCGATAAATACACATCGAAATTCATTTTGAAACATTGCTGTCTGCTCCTTTGGATAGCCCCTCGTTCCCCTTCAAACCTCAGGTAGTTGTCATTTCTCCCGGGAGTCCTCTCAGAGTCCCACAAAGAGGTGCTTCTCCTGTCACATCTTCCTTTTACACAACACTCATCACGTTACATTGAAATGAAGGCCCTAATTCATTATTATATATTCAATTTTATCCATTCTCTGTGGTCTATAAAGAATGCTCAATAAATGTTGGTTTAATTAAAATGCCAACAAAGGTTCCTTTCATTATTTCTCCTATTTTGTGTCCTCAAGTCCTCTTTGTCCCATAGAAGCAATCATGTATTGCAATGGCATTTTTGGATCTGAGAATCCTAACGGGTCTTCCACAATCAGAAGGCAGTTTAACAAAGACGGATTTCATGGTGGGCACATAGGGCGTGGCCTCTGGCCCCAACTTCTGAAAGGGCCCCACAAAACCTCAACTTTATCCTTTTTTTCTAAGGACAGCAAGTTTGGTTTCATATGTGCAATTTTAACATTAATAGTACACACTATTTTTTATTTATTTAAAAATATGGTTAACATGTATTTTTATTTTCCCTGTTTTTCTCTTTTTTTTAAGGAGCCCAATATTTTCTTCTGTGCCCAGGGCCTCAACTGACATTAATCCGCCTCTGCAGTTTAAGTGTTAAGAAAACAATACCATTTTTCAATATTTGTGTGCTAACGTTCACATTTATCCTAAGCTAAACAAGTATGATTGTATTTTTGTTGGTTTTTATTTTTAGATCAGTTGATCAGTTAGTAGATGTCTTATATAGTACTTTGGTGTTCCTTCGCTTGGTGCATATATATTAAGAAGTGTTATGTCTTCTTGATTTAATGTCCCCTTTATCATTATGAAATGACCAACTTTATCTCTGATTACCTTTGCTGTCTTGCAGTCAGCATTGTTAGATATGAGTTTGGCTACACCTGTTTTTCTTTGGATATTATTTGCTTGGAGAATCATTTGCCAACCTTTCACTTTGAATCTGTTTTTATCCTTGTAGCTTAGATGTGTTTCTTGTAGGCAGCATACAGTTGGATTTTCTTTTTTGATCCACTCTGCTACTCTGTGTCTTTTTATTGGTGAGTTCAATCCATTTACATTTAATGTAATTATTGACACTTGAGGGTTTCCTATTGCCATTTTATATATTGCTTTCTGATGGCTCTGTATCTTGTTTAGTTCTTCTCTTTTGTTTTTTTCTGTCATTTGTTTTTGTTTGGTTGTATTCCATACTTCTTTCTTGTTTCTTCTTTTTTTAAGCCATGTGTTTCTGTAGTGGTTTTTTCAGGGGTGGTTACCATTAGGTAATAAAAAAGATATATATCATATTTATTGTAGTACATTATCTCATGAGTGCTTCTGCACTCCATCCTCCTTTACTACTGTTAATCTTTGTCCTCTCCCCTTTTTTGTTTCTTTGTCACAGATTAATCTTGTTTTTATTGTGATCTTCTTGGAGCTTTTACTTGTGGTTTTGTTTTGTTTTGCTCTTTGTATCTGGTTGGATAACCCTCTTTAGTATTTCCTGAAGTGAGGGTTTTCTGGTGATAAATGTCCTCATCTTCTCTATATCTGTAAATGTTTTTATCTCCTCTTTATATTTGAAGGATAGCTTTGATGGA
This sequence comes from Saccopteryx leptura, assembly GCF_036850995.1. Taxonomy (NCBI): domain Eukaryota; kingdom Metazoa; phylum Chordata; class Mammalia; order Chiroptera; family Emballonuridae; genus Saccopteryx; species Saccopteryx leptura. The sequence goes on along the minus strand of NC_089506.1, from coordinate 183,836,289 downwards.
TAGCTGGAAGTTCTTCTTGGCCGGATGTTTCTCTCTTTCAGTACTTTAATTATTGGGGTCCACTCTCTTCTGGTTTGTAGAGTTTCTGCTGAGAAATCTGATGATAGCCTAATGGACCTTCCTTTGTATGTTGTATTCTTCTTTTCCCTGGCTGCCTTGAGGATTTTTTCTTTGTCATTGGTTTGTGGTAATTTTATTACAATGTGCCTTGGAGTAGATCTGTTTGGGTTAAGGTAACTTGGTGTTCTGTTTGCTTCTTAGATTCAAGGTTCCAATTCTTTCCACAGGCTTGGGAAATTCTCATCGATTATTTGTTTGAATATGTTCTCCATTCCATTTTCTCTCTCTTCTTCTGATATACCCATTATTCTTATGTTGCTCTTTCTGATGGAGTCAGACAATTCCTGTAGGGTTTTCTCATTTTTATAAATTTGTGAGTCTCTCTCCTTTTTTCTCTATAGTATCTCTAGTTGCCTATTTCCTACATCACTAATTCTCTCCTCTATCTGGCCTGTTCTAGCAAAGCTTATTACCTCATTTTTCAGTTCATGTATTGACTTTTTCATCTCTGTTTGGTTCCTTTTTATAGTTTCAATGTCCTTGGTGAAGTATTCTTTTTGTTCATTAAATTGTTTTTTTTTTTTTTTATGCTCTCTAAATTGCCTTTCTGTGCTTTCTTGCATTTCCCTGAGTATTTTTAGGACGTCAATTTTTAATTCTCTGTCATTTAACTTCAAGGTTTCCAAGTAATTGAATTTTTTTCTAGAGATTTTTTATCATCTTTCTGAGCTACATCTTTGTTTTTTGTACCCACGATATTTGATTTCTTTTTTCTTAATGGCATTTGAGAGTGGTATTGTTAATAACACTAATAAGAGGTAATTAAAAAATAAAATAAAAATTGAAAAAATACAGTGAAAAAATGAAAATTCTATAATGATAAGTGGAACAAAAACTACAGAGAACAAGGAACAGGAACTGAGAAAAAATGACAAAAGAGATAAAAAATGAAGTAAAAAACACGCAAAATGCCACAAAAAATTATGAATCCAAAATATAATAATTTGACGATAAAGGATGATTTAATGAGAGAAAAAGAAAATAAAGTAAAGGTTTTTGAAATGAAACCCTCATAAAAAAACAAGAATGAAAAATGTAACAAATGTGGGTAATGAAGTTCATAAGGAAAAGGAAAGAATAAAAAGGGAAGAAGATAAAATGGCCAAAATGAAAAAGAAAAAAAAAAGTTATAAAAATGTAATTTTTTCCTGGTTTTGAGAGGTAGCTTCTTCCTTTTTTCCTCAGGGGGCGCTGTACAGGGTTTGCCCCTGTGGGGCTCTTGGGCAGAGGTTTGCTGTTGTGTCACTATGGCAATGACGTAGGCTGAGCCTCAGTTCCATTGGTAGGTGGGGCTTGTTAGGGCTTGGAAGCTCTGAAAATGGGAGTCTCAGTTTTTCAGATGCCTTTCCCCACGTCTCTCCCACCTGAGCTAGCAGCCTGGAAACAGCTGTGAGTTTCGCCCCAGCCACTGTTTGCAGAGTAAGAGGCTCTAAGAGCAGCCAGGTCCTTTCTCCAGTACTGCTCAAAGCACAGTTCTGGGTAGGTCTGTGTCAACCAGAGCTGCCAGTGAGAGCAGGCAGGGCTGGGACTCTATTGTAGATCTAGCACCTTTCTAAGGGTCCCCGGGCATGTGTAGCAAGCCTCAGTGCTCAGGGGGTCTAATCTCAACAGGCTTCTCCCTCGTGCACTGTTTGATAGCCCACAGCAAGCCACGTGCACGCCCAGCCCCCACAACTCCAGCAATGCACACAGAGGCCTGCACCCGCCCAATCAGGTACCCAGCCCTATGATCTCAGTCAGAGCCGGGAATGCGGAAATGCATTCAGAAGCCTGTATTGGCCCTGTGGAGGCGCCCTGCCTGGGCAATCCCAGGCCCAAGGATCCCGGCCAGTGCACACATCCTGTGCTGGTGGTTTGTGGAGCTGGGAATGCACAAAGCTGCTGGCACTGGCTCCCACGGGCACCCTGCACTGGTAACCTTAGTTGCAGCCGGCTGCCCCTGTACACCCCATTCGTGATCTCAGGCAGAGCTGGCGTGTTCTTTTTTCTACTTGAATATCTACCCTAACTCAGTTCTTCCCCTTCTGTCTCAGACTCTCCACTTCGCTTGGCTCCAAACAAAAGCGCCCCTTCCTCAGATCAGTGAGGTAAGCGAAATACCCTGTTCTCCATCTTATTTCCTTCAGAGTGGATTATATATTCAACCACCTTTTCACCCAATCATACGTTTGTCTGGTGTGTGTATATTTCAGGTGCTCCTGAGATTTGAGATTTTTTTCTCTGTTTTTAGTTGTTGAATTTGTTGAAATTTCAAGGGGAGATATCAGGAGCGCCCCTCACGGCCATTTCTCTGACGTCACTGAGATATTTGTACACTACTGTCTACCACTGTTACCTCCAAGAGCCTCTTACATCCTTCATTTATCCAGGCCCTTTATTTTGTGTGTGTGTGTGTGTGTGTGTGTGTGTGTGTGTGTGTGAATAGAGATGCTCTTGTTCCCTCTCTAAAGATTCCAGTCTGCTACACATACACTTTCAAAGCAGTGTTTAGACTTGCTGTCTTGAATAAGTAAGCAAAGAGAGTTAGAACAGAGCTCTAGTCCCCACAGTTGGTAACAGAAAAGGGATGGTGGGTCCATGCTTTGAAAGAACATGCCTTATCATGCAAGGCACCTGCTTCAGGTGAGTTCATTATTTCGTTTCCAGGGAAGGAGCTGCTTTTTTTAGCAAAGATGTTTCAGTATATTTGGGCTTCTAAGATTATAGGGTTCACCCACCAAGATATTCCCGTCTCAGGTCTCAGTGTCCCAATATTTCTGTCTCACTGTCGTGATTATAACATAGATACCTGAAAGCTGCACATTTAATTTTTATTGCAGTTCTGTCACCCAAAGAATCAGATGCTGGACTTTATTTTCAGGACATTGTGCTGCAGGTACAGAAAATAAGGGCCTTCTTGAAGCCACCAGAGATGATTTGACTTTCAAATTATTTTTTATTTTGGAGGGAAGAGGTCTTGATTTCCCTATGCCTGTCATGTTTTCTTCTTGCACAGTCTCCAGGGTTGTTTTAAGATGGCCTCCTAATGCACATTTTATACTAATGTATTTTCCATACATTTTATATAACATATTTACCAAATGCTACAGCCACCGATGTCCCAATGCCTTGCATTGTAGATACACTTCATTTCTATTAATCACAGGTGCTAGCTAAAGTACCACTCCAATTGCCACCAGTAGGGTCTCTCTTGGTTTTACACAACTCAACACCAAGCTCCTCTCCTGGGCATCTGTTTTCTTGAATGTCTTCCTGTACTAATTGTTTTAGTTCAGGTCTTCAGAAAAGCTGAGCCTAGTAAAGGTAAAGGTGCAGAATATTTGTGCTGTTTAAGGCCAGTTGAAAATAGTGAGCGAAAAGAAAAGCAAGCAAAGGAAATACATGCAGAGCCATTGAATGTGAGGTACCATTGCTCTGGCTAGCACCCATGGTAAGTTTTGAAAAGGCACATCAGGACACTCAGCAGGCATGTTTGCTGGACATGTGCTACAAATAGGGACTGCGTGCACATTGAGTAGTTGATAAAAGGGAGAAAGAAGAGGGACTTAATTGCTGGCCCCATCTCACTCTTATTCCCCATTGGTTGGGTTTCACTCCACAGAAGTTAATTACCTTGAACTGTTTTGCTTAGCCCCCTGGCTCCTTGGTGTATGCTCTAGAAGCCACATTTTACCTCTACAATATATTATTTCACCCAAATCCAGAATGGGAGGGGGCAACAGCATGGACAACAGTGAGTGATGTATACCCGCGATAGAACTGACCTTGGGTTTTAATGTGGACTGCAGGCAGCTTGGAGATCTTAGCAATGGAGACAGTAACACCAATGGTGACAATGGATTAATGGTCTTGAAGGCCAGTGGTAAGTTCTGAAAGAAGAAAGCAGTTGATGAAACCAGAAGAGGTACATTTGTATCTAATATACTGGTAATACTAATATGTTTCCCTGGCCAACTCATTCTTCTATCTCTAAAACCATTATTTCAAACTTCAATCTAGTCAAACTACTAACCACCTACTCCTTCACACCCAACAGGAAACCTTGTCTTCTTCCTTAAAGAGAATTTAGAAATAATGAGAATGATACTTTCTCATGTTGTAGAAGTTAATGCTGCAAGTTCACCTCAATCTGTATTTTCTCTATATTACTAGTCTCCTCTTATTTATAATAGAAGGGATCTTTTCTTTTTGTTAAGTTCTTCAGTTTGTATATTGTGTTCCATTCTCTCTTATCATCTTAGGAACCTGAAACCACTGGTTGACTCTTCCTTTTCTTTCTCTAACATTCAAACTTTCCCTCTCAGCTGATTACATAGCAGTCTTTACAGGAGTCGGGAACCTTTGTGGCTGAGAGAGCCATGAACGCCACATTTTTTAAAATGTAATTCCACAAGAGCCATACAACGACCCATGTACATTAAGCATTATCCAATAAAAATTTGGTGTTGTCTCGGAGGACAGCTGTGATTGGCTCCAGCCACCCGCAACATGAGCATAAGCAGTAGGAAATGAATGGGTTGTAATACATGAGAATGTTTTATATTTTTAACGTTATTTTTTTTATTAAAGATTTGTCTGCGAGCCAGGTGCAGCCATCAAAAGAGCCACATCTGGCTTGTGAGCCACAGGTTTCTGACCTCTGCTTTATAAGATATAGGTGTATATTTCCACCTCTCCTCAAAAGAAACAATGTTAACAATTTGATGTGTCCATACTAAGCTATAGGGGTATATAGTGCTGCAGAGACCATGCGTGCTTGCTGAAAATCCTCTGCATTTCCCAGCCTCACTGCCTTGCCGAGAGACTGGATTCCTATGACAACGGCTGGCTAATGAAACCTGAGTGGAAGTGTGCCGCTGTGGGACTGAGGCCCTGCTATGGCAAACTTAGAGGCTCCAGGTTCCAAGTGGCATAACTTGCAGATGGAGGAAGCCTCCAGACCAGCTGGCATGGGTGAATTTTTTTCACTTAACGGTATTACTAGGACTTATCCATCTTTTCTGAAAGCTGACTCATGTTCTGTCATCTGACTATGTATCATAACTTATTTTACCATTTCCTGGCTGTTAGATTTTCAGATTGCTGACAGTTTTTGTTTTGGGTTGGTTTTGCTTCTACGAATCATGTTGCCATAATTACCTTCACACAGACGGCTTTACATACTGACACCTTTATTTTTATAGTACAATTTCCCCTGAATGTGTCGCATGGGTCAAAGATTTATGTGTGTTTATAAAAGTAGAATTTTCAGACTACAGTACAAAAATATTTTAAGCCTTTCACATACATCAAAAGTATATGAGTGAATTTTTTTCTTAAATCTTAGCACTGGATGATATTAGTTTTCACAGCTTTTGCTAATATAATTAATGTAATATAATCTATTCCTTTATTATAAAGTTGAGTATGTTTGTATATGTTTTCTGGTGATTTCAGTCTCAATTTCTGTAATATTTTCTATTGTATATATTGAAAATTTTTGTTTCTCATTTATCTTCTTTTCTTATTTTATTATTATTTTTTTTGTATTTTTCTGAAGCTGGAAACAGGGAGAAACAGTCAGACAGACTCCCGCATGCGCCCGACCGGGATCCATCCGGCACACCCACCAGGGGGCGATGCTCTGCCCCTCCGGGGCATCGCTCTGTCTCGACCAGAGCCACTCTAGCACTTGGGGCAGAGGCCAAGGAGCCATCCCCAGCGCCTGGGCCATCTTTGCTCCAATGGAGCCTCGGCTGCAGGAGGGGAAGAGAGAGACAGAGAGGAAGGAGAGGGGGAGGGGTGGAGAAGCAGATGGGTGCTTCTTCTGTGTGCCCTAGCCAGGAATCGAACCCGGGACTTCTGCACGCCAGGCCGACACTCTACCACTGAGCAAACCGGCCAGGGCTCTTATTTTTTTTAAATTAAAATTATTGGGCTGACATTGGTTAATATATAAATTTCAAGTGTACAATTCTATCATACATAATCTGTATATTGCACTGTATACTCACCACTAATTTTTAAAAAAATTATTATTGAATTTATTGGAGTGGTATTGGTTAATTAAATGATATAGGTTTCAGGTGTACAATTCTACAACATATCATCAATGTATGGCCTTGTGTATTCACCACCCCAAGTCAAATCTCCCTCCATCCCCATCTATCCTCCTCTACTCTCCTCCACCTCCTCCACCCCTCTTTCCTTCCTGCAATCCTACACTGTTGTCTGAGTCTATATGGTTATTTTTTCTTTGCTTCATCCTTTTACCTTTTCCACCCAGCTCCCCGACCCCTTCACCTCTGACAATGGTCAGTTTGTTCTCTGTATCTTTGAGTTTGTTCCTATCTTGTTTACTAGATTATTTTGTTCATTAGATTCCACATATAAATAAAATCATATAGTACTTGTCTTTCTCTGACTGGCTTATTTCTCTCAGCATAATAATCTCCAGGTCCACCCATGCTGTCACAAAAGATAAGATTTCCTTCTTCTTTTAAATCACAATTTACCATTCAATATTATTTTGTATTAGTTTCAGGTGGACAGCATAGAGGTTAGACAATTGTATACTTTATGAAGTGATCTCCCTATATTTTCACGTATGTTTTTCTGATCGATACATAAGAGCTCTGTTTATATTGAGCACAGAGATTCTGTCATATGTGTTGATAATATTTTCCTTTAGCTTATACTTAAGTTTAGACTTTTTTAGTAGCTTATTTATTCAATGATTCAAATTTTAAAAGTACAGAAATGTATTCAGTGTGCAATCATTCTCTCTTTCCTGACTCTGGATATTGATATTCTCTTTCCAAAGATAGCTCATGTTATTAATTACTCAGGTATATGTAAGTTTTTTCATAATCATGAAAATATACTGTATATATTTTATGCATATACAAATAATATGTCTATATATATAAGTGTTATATATACATTTTTATTATTTTACTATTTTACATGCTCTTGTGTTTTTTACTTAATGAAATTTCTTGAAGATTATTCTATATCAGGAGATAAAATACCTTCTCATTCTTTTGCATATTTACATAGTGTTCCATTATATGCCTTTACTATGATTTATCATATTTAATCAGTATTCCTATGAATAGTTTAGATAGTTTCCAGTCTTTTGCTTAATAAAAAGAACTATAATTAATAACCTTATTTGTGTCATTTTACATATGTGCAAAAGCATCTGTACAATAACTTTCTAGACATAAACTTTCTGGCTTTAAGGGTTTGTGCATTTGTAATTTTGATAGATATGACTAGGTTGTCTTCCACAGAGGTTATAGCCATTCCCATCACTCACGCATGAGAGTACTTGTTTTCATTAGACCCTTTCTCAAAAGTGAGTTGTCAAACTTGTCGATCATTTCAATGTTTCTTATTCAAACTGGACTGAGGAAAGTAATGAGATATATTTTCTATTATTATGAATGACATTATTAATTTTGAAAAGTTATTTAAATTTTCTTTTCTGTTCACTGTGTTCAACTTTTTCATTTGGTACTGACTTTCAAAATTGGACTGTTGGTCTTTTCTCACTGATATGGAAAGATTAATATACAAATAGACAATGGCTAGATCACATATATAATCTATATAATAATATACATATTAGAAAAACTCTCACTCACAACCTGCAGCAACTACTCCAGGCAACCAAACTATAATTCCTGTAACAATCAGCCACAAATGGCCAGGACTTGATTGATAACTGACAGCTTCCCTAATTTTTGGCCCCTGCTTCCAATTTAGGACAAACCAGTGAAAACAAAAAATATACTCATGACCCATCATGTAGGATATCCGTATCTAGTTAGCCCACCTACAGTTTCCCCTTGCAACAGGCTCCATTTGAGGCATCCTGTAAGCCTTTCCTTTTCACACTAGAAAAGCTTTCGCATTTGTCTTGCCTGCCTTGGAGTCCCTGTGACAACACAAACGATGGCGGCTAACTCTCTTACTAGAGCAGACTCTGAATAAAGATGCTTTGTTTGTTCTGATTTGGGTGGTCTTTGTTCATTTCTACAGTATTTTGTAATTCTTTCTATGTTACGGATATTAACCCTTATCTATATTTTGAAGCACAAGCATGGTTTTAGACCTTGTATAGAGTATATTTAAATATGAAATTTTAACTGATATATAAACTACATACAGAGAAGTACACAAATCATGAATGTACCCTCAATGTTTTTCTCCCCACAAAGTAAACATTTACATGTACTATGATCAAGAAATAGAGTACTTCCAACACTACAGAAGCTCCCCCTTTTCTGTGCCCCCCTTGCAGTTAATACCTACCCCCACAATTTTTATCTCTCTTCCCTCTAACCACTATGTTAATCTCTAAAAGGATAGCATAATTTGCAACACTTGGGATTTATATAAGCAGAATCATACAAAATGTATTTTAGTTCTTGGTTTCTTCCATTCAACTTTGTGTAGATGAGATTCATGTAATTGAAATTAATTTATATCCATTGTTTTAGTATTTGATATGAGTAGATCATAATGTATTTATCAAGTTTACTCCTAAAGTAGAACTTAAACTACTAGAGGAGACTGACATTTTATTCATGTTGGTATTTAACCTCTTTCTTTTCTTCCCTAGATCCACAACGTGTTTAACACAGGTTTAAGCAAAGTAGTTGTTTAGTAAATGTTGAGTGAGTTACTTGTATTATAAGTGCTGGGCGGTCACATGAGTGATTAAGAAATTGCTCACTAAAAAGCTTTCTCACACTTAAATACATCCAAAAATATTACCGAGAGGATGCTGGGAAGAATATTTTCCCAAAGGCTGGTTGAGAAACAGCATGTAGCTGGAAACTGACCTTGGGAACATTGGCTGTGCACTTACATTTTATATATAGTATACAACAGAGGTCGTCAAATTTATGCATGATCTTGCAGTATTCTGCTGTTATTATGGCAGACACATAAATGGAATAATAACTTTTTACAGAATAGACAAAGTTAGGATGCAAAATTATTTTTGCCCCCTTTATTCAACACTTTAAATGGCATGATTTAATATGTGGTATTCATCAGTGGTTTTCAAATTAGCATACATACAAATTAGTTGGAGGGCTTATTAAAACACATTATTGGTTTCCATAAGAATTTGCATTTCTAACAAGTTCTGCTGTAGTGCTGATGGCTGTTCCAGGACTTACTTGGAGAACTGGACTAGACAATAAAAAGGATAATATGAATAAAGCAAAATATTAATAATGAGATGAGGAAGCTTGCCTTTGAATTTATCTAACTGTAGGGCATTCATATGTTCTTCTTTTTTTCCCTAGTTACCATTTTCTGGTAGATAATAACTTTACATGTTATTTAAAAGGACCTGCAAAACACCTGTGAATTATTTGCAGGTAAATAGCTTGAGTAAAGAGGTTAGAATCACACACACACACACATACATACATGCGTGCCCACTTATGTACACATAACCATGAGTTTAAAGAACTACCTTGAAATAAAAAATAGTAATAGAATATTTTAGTGGATGTGGAATGCAAAACAATGGAGGAATTAAGAATGTATCTATTTTATCTCTGTGAGTCCAATTTAGCAAACAAGTATTTTCAGTTAACTTCTAAGCATTTTGTACAGACGGTTTCAATATTTTATTAGATCTACTCATTGATTCATGTGTCCTTTAAAATAATTAAAATCATGTCATAAGTTCACTTTTAGGAGCTAGTTCTTATCTGTTTCTTTGCCACAAAGCATTTAATACATATATTAACATGAATGAAATATTCATGATTTTTCCAAGATTCTCATGAGAAAGGTTTTGGTAATATAAATTAAATATAGGATAATAACCTTGTTTCTGCTAATATGTTTTTAAAAGTCAGCTTCAAGTTCTGAATTTACAACTTATGATTATTACTAAACAAACATAATAATATTATATAAAAATTTGGTTATTTTATTATATATTATTATATATTTTTATTATATCATTATATATAATGGATATTATTAACAATTATTTAACTATAATTATTAACTTTATTTAAGTACTAGTGCCCCCAAATTGTTGTATTTCTCATATCTTTATCATGCACCAATATTTTTGTACCACAAAGGTGAGAAATTATTACTTTGGGAACTGTTTTGTGTTTAAATAGTAAGAAGAAAACCTATAGAAATTCCCAGGGACTGGGTCTGTTATCACGATACAAATAAGGTGTCCAGAAGTCCATGGTGGCCTGCAGTGGGCCTACGAGTTTGATCTGGCACTCGGTCAAGAACTGCAAGATCTGATCCAATTTATGGCAAAGGAATCAGAAGTGACTAGAAGGACAAGAGTCTAATCCCCTTATTACAGGAAAGACAGGCCAGAGAGGTTAAAGGAACTGCTTCAATTCCAAGTTGTTTAGGGACCCAGGCAATAAAATAATAATATATTTAGTGCTTTCTTTGTGTCAGAGTTCTTTAGCTGTATTATTTCATGTGATACTTACATTTTGTTATTTGATAATAACCCCCAGTCTGAAGATGTGGAGAGCTAGAAACAGAGAAGGTAGGGCTCTTTCTTGGCCTGTCTCCCACAGGTGGTTCAGTCTCTGCCCAAGGCTGAGCTCTCTGTCCCAGCCCAGTACCATATTGTCCCCAAACTATTTCCTACAGGCTGCTCAAAATCTACATTTACAGTATCAGAAATTATACTTTGTGGCACACAAACGCCAAATAGCTTGTTAGAATTGAAAACTCAGACTTAGAAATCCTTATGCTATCCAAAAGATATCTTCATGATCTTTATGAAAGTAGCCAAGTCAAAATAAATAGTTTGGTGATGATAATCCCACATGCCTCCCCCCACCCCCAACAATACACACAGACATTATTTCAAATGTATAGTAAGTTGTTGACATTCTTCCTCTTATACTGCTTCCCCTCTTTCCTTCATATTAAATTCAAGTTTATTTTTTAACCCATAAATCCATCTGAAATTTAATATGTTTGTTTAATGGAAAAGAAATCAATAGCTTTTCTTACTAGGCCTTTATACAACGATCAGATTGTAGTTTAAATGCTGTACATTTTATCTTCCCTTACTGTTTTTATGGGCAGATTATTTTTATGGCCTAATGGTTCTTTAATAGGCCATAAACACCTTATACATTTTCAAGTTTCCTGATAACAAAGCAGAAGGAGCATGCCAGTCCTAAAAGTCTCAAAACCAGGCTTTTGATTAAATTTTTCAGTAATAAAATCTGTAAGTCATTAAAAAAAGAAGGGTTAAATTTTGTTGCTGTCATATTGAAATGTTATTTTTGGCTAATGTTACATGCAAACGTAATGGGTTTCTTTGATAATAACTTTGTGAAAACAAGACTTACTGGAAATTTTGCCCAAGTGGACCAGTGGGACTTCGCGCACATTTGTAGGACAAAAGCTTGCACAGAATTCTCTTTTCTTGGCTCTGGCTGAACTTCTGACTTCGTTTCAAAAAAGATCATCATAATGAGACATTTTACTATAAAATGGATTTTATCTGCAGTTACCACATAACTTTTTTTTTTTTTTTTTACTTGCAAAGGGCTTCCGATTTAATTTTAAAATTTTAAATAGTAAAACACGAACCAGATGTAAAGAACGCTGAGGTGGAATTTCTCCTAGTCCATCTGGAACCTCCATTAGTTTCCTTTTGTGTGGCAGGACTAACAGTAGGTGCTCTAGACCAGTGTTTTTCAACCAGTGTGCCGCGGCACACGGTCAGGTGTGCCGTGGGGAAATTAAACATGGGTCCCCAAACTACGGCTGCATGCCGGATAGGGCCTGCGGATGCTATTTATCCAGCCCGCCGCCAGCCACCTCCATCCGAACATAAACATTCCCCTCACAATCCCTCCAGCTATCAGCAACAGGAAGAGTGGAGGCACAGGGAACACTCACTGACCAATCACCTTCTAGGATTCATCCCGACCACTAGCGATGAACCAATAGTAGGCTGCTTCTCATCCACACCCAGGAAGGTCCCCGCTGGGGCTGCCGCGCACTTGTCATTGTGTGGCCGCAGCAAGTAGTTGAAGCTGCTACTCCTCCCCATGGTCCCGATTTCTAATCCTGGTCAGGACTGGAGGTAAATGTTGCCACCACTAGATGAAGCCTCAGCCTCAGCTGGTTATGTCTATCCTGATGGTGTATATAGATATTTGACCTTTTTCTTTTTAAAAGAGGCCCCCGCAGAGGATGATATACAATGCATCACCATGTTATCTAACTTTAAAGCTAAAATTTGCTGATCTTCCTTTGGACAGTTTTTGGTTATCTGTTGCCAAGGAGTTCCCCATTCTGGCCAACAAAGCTATTTTGACATTGCTTCTGTTTTCAACCACATATCTATGTGAGCTGAGCTTCTCAAGCTTGACTGCAATAAAAACTAAAAACAGAGAGAGACTAGAACTGTTGAGGAAGAGCTTCGTGTGTGTCTTTCTACCATTCCTGCCAGGATATCCCTTTTGTGTTCATCAAAACAGGCCCAGGTTTCACACTAAGTGAGTATAAATACATTTAGAAACTTATGTACTGTGTTAGAGTGTCATTTTGTGTCATTTTGGTAGGTGGTGTGCCCTAGGATTTTGTAAATGTAAAAAATGTGCCGCGGCTCAAAAAAGGTTGAAAATCACTGCTCTAGACAGAGAAAAAGAAATGGGAGGCACTGCTTGCCACATCTTATTATTTGCTAGCAAGTTCTGGCATCATCCATTAAAAATTTGCTGGTTTAAAATGTGTGTGCGTGGCCCTGGTTGGTTAGCTATTAACCTGGTTGGTTAATAGCGTCATCCAGAAGCAACAAGGTTGCGGGTTCAATCCTGGTCAGGGCGTACACGGGTAGCAACCAAAAATGCATGACTGAGTGGAACAACAAATGCTTCCTTTCCCCCTTCCTTTTCTCTCCCTTCCTTTCTCTGTCTTTCTAAAAATCAGTAAAAATTAAGCCCTGGTCAGATAGTTTGGTTGGTTGGAGTGTTGTCCTGGAGTGCAGAGGTTGCCATTTGACTTCCTGGTCAGGGGACATACAGGGACAGCTTGATGTTCCTGTCTCTCTCTTTGCTGGCCTCTCTCTCAATAAAACCCCCAAATCTATAAACTCCTTGAGGGATGAGGGTAGATGAGAAACAGGTGGTTTAGATCTAATTAAAATAAATGAATGTTTTTCTTTCTCTCACGGTAAAATTATAGAAATGCATTGTGTTGAATTGCAGCAGAATTTTTGGATGAACTGGTTTCATATTATTCTGTCTTGACTGTACTGGGCAAAGCATTTATGGAGGACCGGTAGTAACTATATACCTGTTCTGGAGCCCCACAGCCTGAATTTCTCCTGGAAAGATTGGAGCTCAAGCTTAACCTGGAGGCAGATTCCACGTAGTGGTGAGTGACGCTTTCTGGGCAGCTGGCAGCCTCCTCCACGGCTGTCTGCGAGGACTTCTGCCCGATGGAACATGGAAATATGGAAACATGGATCTGCTGCTTCTAGACAACAGACCCGAAGCATGCCCTCATCCCTTTTAAAAAACACCATTGTACAAGGCAAAATGAGACTTGCTCAATTCTCTCTCTCTCTTGTTTTGTAAATGGCAAGAATATTTCAAAATGATTTTGCTTCATCAAATGATCTGGAAACACACTTTCATGACTTAGAATTCAACTGACATTCTGATTTTGTTCCTTCCTGTTGTTTAGACTTCAGTCAGCTGCAAAGACCTTATAAGAATACACATATGGAACATTCATATGTGCTGCTTGATTCTGTATGCCACCCTCATATTTTGAGATTTGTCCATAAAAGCCAGCTTGAATTTGATAATATCCTGTCAATTAAACTAAACCTTGTTTTCAAAGCCAAATAGCACAAGCACCCCGGGCACCTGCAAAAAATCCCAGGCACATAGGCTCAAGTGGATAGTTAGGTGTGCAATTACTTGATTTATACACATGTGTGTTTCTGAAATTACAGCTGCAGGGTTTTGTGGTCTCTGTGGGGGTGTGAACAGTTTTGCTGGCAAGCCCAGTCTGCCTTACTTTGGAAATTTGGCTCTCAACACGAATTCCCCTCCCATCACTGATGGAGAACAAAGTCTGTTTGTCACTTTTTACATTTGCCTTTCACAGTGATTCCGAAAGAAAACAGTCTTCCCTTGCTGCTCTAATTGGGAATTGCTGATTCATCTCACAAATGCAATCATCTTCGCTATTCATTATCCAAACATGAGCTAATGATACTGCGGATGTGGTAGAAGTTGGTGCGAGGACAGGCTTTCCACCCCCATCACTGACCCAAATTCTTTTCACTTTGCTCGAAGGGACACAGTTCTTTCCACAAAACTGTCCTACTTCAACTTACGGTTTTGAAATTGAGGCATTCATTCAAAATTAAGGTTCTGTTATTCTTTTGGTTTTGCAGCTATTTAAAAACAACGCTTGCCTTGAAGTTTGATGTATACTTTTCACCTTTTGGCTTAGCTGTAGAAAAGCTTGTAACAGCAAGCAGGCTCAATCACTCATGATAGTACACCACCCTGGAGACCTTATCCTTGCACCGTCTAGTTGAGTAATTAAAAGCAGGGTAGATTTACAGTTCAGTGGACTCATTCAGGGTAGGGTGGCAGCCATATCTGCCCTCCCTTTTGAATCTTTCAACTTCTCATTGCAGCTTTGTATCAGGATGATTGAAATCAAATGTGAAATCAAATATTAAAGAACAAATATGGACTGTAAAGTAGGTGGCACCTTGGGAAAAGAGAGACAAGGACATTGAAGGATTTTGCTCTCTAAGCAAAGGAAAATTATTCTAACATGTGTAACTTTGCAGCTTTGTTAATATTAGGAGATGTAGCTATTATTAGATTGCCTTTCTATAAGGAAATTAAACAAGGTCATTTCAGTAACACTTAGAGAACTCACACTTTCTGCAAAGCCCTTATTTCCTCATGGGGCTAATAGGAGCTCAACATGGATAGAAAAACCAGCCCTTTCATCTCTTCTCAGAATAGTTACCTAGAATCATAATGGCTGGAGACTGAAAAGGCCTATTCAGTTCTTGGCTGCAGCCTCCAGGGATGGGAGCAGCCTTTCCCCTCGTGCTATAGTACATTTTCCACTGTTTTGTATGGTTTCATTTTAATAGTCTCAAAGCCTTCTCCACTTCTGTGGAAAACTTGTTCCAGACTCCAGCCAATCTCATGAAAATTACTTTCTTACCAGAAACTAAAAGGTATCTCTATCTTTTTTGGGCAAAAACTCGCAAAATAAAATGTAATTAGATTTAATGTGTCATGACTAATTTACACATTTAGGATTAGGGAGAACCTTTGTTTTTATGCCAAAATAGTTACAGTAAAAGTTTTAAAATGACTTTTTTTTTTTTTTTTTTTTTTTTTTACGATGCAGAGTTCAGTGTGTGGACGAGAAAGAAGCCCCACGCTGAACCTGACAAGCTCAAGAGAGGCCTGTGTGATGGCCTTGAACACTTACAGACCTGAAGTAACCACACAGGATGGTCTGACATTAAAACTTTCTATCTAAAAGCAGTTCATGATGGGTAGTCATGTCCCAGGGAGGTATTTTTCTCTAACAAAGGTCAATGCTTACCTTAATCAAGCCTGTCTGTTGTCTTTTGCAGCTACAATAATGTACATGCTTTGAAATGTAAGGATAATTGTCTTTTCCTGCCCCACTCAGGGTGCAGCCACCCCACCAGAGCAGAAACCAGCAAATCCCCTCATTGTTATTATTATCATGTTAATTAACTTAACTATTTTATGCCAGCCTATGAAAAAAAGTTTCAGTATACACGTTTTCACTTTTTATCCAATCTCAGAAATCTCCCCACTTTGCTTTCCCCTGCCTCCCCACTCTAGCACCAGTCAATTTCATGTCACCCCCTTGCTTTCCCTTTCATTCTAATATATAAAATAAGTGGTGAAACCACCATTTTGTAGAGCTTTTCTCAATCCGTACAGACTTTGCTTCCTGACAATTATTGATAGTTTGGCTCAAATAAACTCATAAAAAATTCTTACAGGTTTGGAAGTTTCTTACGTTGAGAAGTATATATAGAATTGTCTTTTGAGATAATAAGCCTGCAAAGGAGCTTAGGTGTATCAGAGAGTAGAGGCTCTTTTGAATTCTTCCCTCTTGAACCAAAAATCCTCTTGGTTTCTATTAACCCAAATATCCCCCAACCTTGGTATTGTATGCTTCTATCTTTTTTCTTTGGTTATATATATATAATATATATATATATATATTATATATATATATCCATTACTGCTCAGTTATTGTTTGAAAAAGCCTTATTAGTGTGCCCTCTCTTTCTCCTTTTTTAAAGGTTTACTTATGAAGAAATTAGACAACATTTCTTTCCTTCATAAGAGACAGAATATTCTGTCCCCAGTTTATAAATAACAATACTATATACATATCAGCTACCTCAAATCAGTTTTGGGAACAGTCAAGTTATAAATACTACAAATGAATAAATACATGTATAGAATATTTATATCTTAGCTTGTTAACATGTTTGATTTGTCATTGTTAATTCAACAATTATTTTTATCTTCTGGGAAATTTCCTAAATTTAAATATTTATTTCAATCATTTATTTATTCATTTATTCAAATAAAATTTGTTCAATGCCTAGTGTATTTCAAACACTGTTTTAGGCTCTGAGGATTTAATGGTGAAAAAAAACAAAACAAAAACAAAGTCCCTGTCCTTGTGGAACTTACATGCAAAGGGTGGGAATTGGAATGCAAAAAAACAAGCAAATATGGAGTCTGTCAAATACTAATGTGTGCTATGGAAAAAATATCAAGTAGGATAAAGAGATCAGATCTCTGCATTAGTCTGAGTATGCACACCTGGGTGGATTTGTATGCCTGGGTGTGTGCTTTTGTTGGAGGGAAGTTGTTTCATTCAGGTAGTTAGTATGACAAGGTGACCACAAGCTAAGAATACCCAAACAAGGACTGAGCCCAATCTTTCTAGATTGAAGAAACTGACAAATATAAAAGTCTAAAGGGCTGTGAGTGTGATTATGTAGTATGAGAACTGACTATTAGATTTAGCAAAATGAAGATCATTAGAAACTGGATAGGAACATTTTAAAGTGGTAGGTGCAAAGGCCTAAGGATTTTAAGGAAAAAGAAGAAAGCAAGAAATTAAAGATGTTATATCAAACACTATTCCTGGGAGTTTTCTTCCAGGAGAAAAAATGAAATAGAACATTAGCTGGATGGATTATGCGACCCCCCCCCCTTTTTTTAGTAGTAAAAGAAACAATAGGATACACTAATGGGACAAATTGGTGTGTGTGTGTGTGTGTGTGTGTGTGTGTGTGTGTGTGTGTGTGTGTGTGTGAGAGAGAGAGAGAGAGAGAGAGAGAGAGAATGTGAATGAATGAGGAGAAGAAATAGAAAAAAGAGACAAGTTCCCAGGGGAGCAGAGAAGTGGGATAACATCTGGAGGGTCATGTGCTGTGGAGAGATTTCAGAAGGCCTGACTGCTGATAGTAGTAGTCTAGTGGAGGGGGGACAATGATGGAGAAGAAGACAGGACAATAAAGGAGCACTGTGCATGTCCAGCAGTAGCCAGAGATTGGGATCTGGTGCAGAAATAGAGAAACTGGCTTTAATTTGGGCAGAGTGTTCATCTTAGTGACAAGAAGGAAGGCCAAAGATATGGGCACGGATAGCGTTAATGGGCACTGCAGCTGTAAAGCTTGTGAAAGTCTTCTGTTTTTTTCTTTCCTGTTTCCTCAGTGGAATGGGAGAAGGTGAGCATAATGATGAGAGAAGTATTGAAGTCTGGAGACTAGAGAAACAACCAGGAAACACAGTCTAGGAGAAAGAGAAGGGAAGTAGACAAGAAAATGCAGTAGGACTGCAGGTAGTGGTCATAATTATGAAATGAGTCCAGTCAATGTGGTGTTGTTTTTCTCCATATATTCAGCTCACAGGGGCATGAGCAGTGACTGTGGGTAATTTAATTTAACTAGGTTTGGGGTTTTTCCAGGGAAGAATGATAAAGGGGTGTGTGTGTGTGTGTGTGTGTGTGCGCGCGCGCCCGTGTGTGCACGCATTTCTGTGTGTGTTAGGTGGATGTGCCGGAGTGATTATATTGAATGAACATGAAATTTAATCTGGGATAAAGAGGAATGTGAAGGACATGAAGGTAGTGAAAGAAAGATAAAAAAATGTTAGGCTCAGTGTCCCAATGGGGTAAAAAAGTGCAGGAATCAGAGTTCTGAGGGAGTGAGCTGGATACAGAGGAGCTGGTCAGAGGCAGGGAACCTTGAAACATCATTCTTGATGAAGGACATTCTTAGATGAAAAATTTGATTTGTAACCACAGATATTAATCACACAACTTTTTCTTGCCTTGTGATATCACATTTCCTGCTTTATGCCTCCCCTTTGGTAAAATAAACATCCTAGAAGAGACCTTCAGATTCAGTTTCCCCTTCCAATTCCACCACATAATTACAACAACTAGAATGTTTATGTTGGGCTTTGTGGTTCAGAAGTCCTTTCACATACAGTTTTTTAGTTCTCACAAAAATTCTGCATGTTCAAATTTTACAAAAAAGAGAAAATTGAGTCTTCGAGAGGTTTAGAAACTCAGCAAGGTCAGAGGTTTACTTACCTCGAATGCAAATGTAGAGCTGAGTTCACAAATAATTTAGTCACAGTGCAAACACACATATACCACAACCTAACTTCCTCTGACACACATGCACACGTGCACACACATACACATTACTTCACATTTTCAGAATAGGAAATTAGAAAAGTTGAGCCTTCCTTTGCACTGTCTGCTGGTATTTAATATTGTTACACTTGTCTCTGTGTTGATTCTTTCAGAACTTTTCCCTCCTCCCTGGCCAATCCATTGCAGCCAGAATAATCGTAAAATAAGCAAAGTAGGCCATGTTTACTGTCCATTTCAAATCTTTCAAAAGGTTCCCCCCCCACTTTTTTTTAATTAAGTGAACTTCTGTAATCAGGCCTATCATACTCAGTATGATTTGATGTTAAACTATACCTTTCCGCCCTGGCTGGTTGACTCAGTGGTAGAGCATCAGCCGGTGTGTGGAAGTCCCAGGTTTGATTCCCCGCCAGGGCACACAGGAGAAATGTCCATCTGCTTCTCCACCCTTCCCCCTCTCCTTTCTCTCTCTCTTTCTCTTCCCTTCCTGCAGCCAAGGCTCCATTGGAGCAAAGTTGGCCCGGGAGCTGAGGACGGCTCCATGGCCTCTGCGTCAGGCACTAGAATGGCTCCCGTTGCAGTGAAGCAATGCCCCAGAGGGGCTGAGCATCGTCCCGTGGTGGGCATGCTGGGTGGACCCCAGTTGGGCACAGGCGGGAGTCTGCCTCCCTTGCCTCTCACTTCTGAGGATAAAAAAAAAGCTATCTTTCATCTACCCAATATTGTATATCCAGCATCTAGCCCAGTGCCTGGAACATGGTAGTAATAGCTAACAGCATATAAACCAGTCTTGTTTAATCCTCATAACAACCTAAGTAGTTGGTTGACCAAATTTCATTATCATCCTTTACAAATTAAGTAACTGGAGTACAGGAATATAAAGTAACTTGTTCAAAGTTCCATACCACTTGTGTGGCAAAGAGAGGAGCTGTACCCACACAGGTCGGCTCCAATGCCCATGTTCTTCCCCATCACACATGGCGTCACTCAGCTAATACACACAGGAATGAACTTGTTAGCAGGTTGATGAAAATATTTCTGTATGGCCTTTCTATATGGATTATGGTGCAGTTTCTTTTATTGTTTGGTGAGAGGATACCTCATCCCTTGCTGCTCAAGCTCATTATTGAAGACCTTTACCAAATGGCACCTGACCTGGACTTTGCAAACTAAAAACACCTTCTCTCCTGAACATTTTCTAATATGGATTTAACTCTGATAATAGCAATAGGAAAACAATAATTCAAAGAGTAGATGAGAGGATAAAAATGCTGTGGTACACTTATAAAATGGAATAATACACAGCCTTTAAAAAGAAAAAAACTTACCTTTTGCAACAGCATGGATGGACCTGGAGATTATTGTGTTAAGCGAACTAAGCCAGTCAGAGAACGACAAATACTGTATAATCTCACTTACATGTAGAATCTAATGAACAAAATGAACACAGAGACATAAATACATGGAACAGATGGACAGTTATCAGAGGGGAGGGGTTTAAGGGACTAGATGATAGAAGGTGAAGAAACTAAGCATATATATATATATATATATATATATATATATATATATATATATATATAATGCTTATATAATGCATAGACACAGACAAGAGTGTGGTGATAGCCAGAGGGAAAGGGTGTGGGAGTAGGTGGAGCTGGGCAAAGGTGGGGAAAATGAGGATGAAAGAGATTTTGCTTGGGGCAAGTGGCACATGCAGTGTGCAGATGATGTTTTATTGAGGTTCACACCTGAACCTGTACCCCAATAAATTCAATTAAAAATAAAGAAAAACATATGCACCCCTATGTTCATTGCAGCATTATTTACTATCATCAAGATAAGGAAGGAACCTAGGTGTCCACGATAGATGAATGAACAAAGAAGTTGTGGTACTACATACAATGGAATATTAGCCATGTTTTCATTATTTTTCAGAAAGAAATCATGCCATTTGTGACAACAAGGAAGGACTCGAGGGAATTATGCTAAGTGAAATAAGTCAGACAGAGAAAGACAAATACCGTATGATTTTACTTATATGTGGAATCTAAGAAACAAAATAATCAAACAAACAACAAACTGATGGTTACCAGATGGGAGAGAGATGGGGGGGATATGCAAAAAAGGTGAAGGGGTTTACAAAGTACAAACTGCTACTTATAAAAATAATCACGGGGGTGAAAAGTACAGCTAGGGAATAGTCAATAATATAAGACTACGTATAGTGCCAAACGGGTACTAGTCTTATCCTGGTCATCACTTCATAAGTTATACGAATGTCTCATCACTATGTTGTTATGTATGAAACAATTATAACATTTGCAAAGTGCAATTAAATAAAAAAAGATGTACAGTCTAACTATTGTGAGAGAAATATTTTTCTAATGTTGTTATTGGTCAAATGAAAAAGTAAGGTGAACTCTACGGAACTCTCAGCGCACACGAGGTCTTAGTGCTCTATCTGCAGTACAGAATGGGAAATCAGGGCACATTTCCTTTGTGTCATTAAAGCTATTTGCTTACAAGAAATTTGACCGGGAACAGGAAAATGTTAAACCCAGTAGAAATCACCACTTTTCTGCATACTCAATCACAGACACACCATTCAGAGAAATTGATTCTTTTTCAAAGAGTTGGTATTTTCATTGTGAAAACAGAGAACATCGGACATTTTGTGTCCCAAGGGGCCTAGGATGTCCTGTCCTAAAATGACCGATTCTTTTTTTTTATTTTTATTTTTTGTATTTTTCTGAAGCTGGAAACGGGGAGAGACAGTCAGACAGACTCCCGCATGCGCCGGATCGGGATCCACCCGGCACGCCCACCAGGGGCGATGCTCTGCCCACCAGGGGGCGATGCTCTGCCCCTCTCGGGCATCACTCTGCCATGACCAGAGCCACTCTAGTGCCTGGGGCAGAGGCCAAGGAACCATCCCCAGCGCCCGGGCCATCTTTGTTTCAATGGAGCCTTGGCTGCGGGAGGGGAAGAGAGAGACAGAGAGGAAGGGGGTGGGGTGGAGAAGCAAATGGGCGCTTCTCCTGTGTGCCCTGGCCGGGAATTGAACCTGTGTCCCCCGCATGCCAGGCCGACACTCTACCACTGAGCCAACTGGCCAGGGCCATGACCGATTCTTTGTATGAGCTCCTCCTACTGCATCTGAAGGCTGCCTCTGCTTGAATATCCCTGTCTTAAGTTGCTAAATATTTTTGACAGCTATTTTTCATCAACCCTTTATATAAGGAATTTCTTTTTTTTATCTTCTTCCAATGTCTGCCTGTCAGAATTCCCAATGCTGGTCTCATTTTCACCCTACGAGTAATATGGACCATCAAGCTACCTGCCTCCCACCCTTACGTTTGAGGATCACTGCACTTGTGCTTCCTTCACTGTCCTGAACTCTCCACCACCTGGTGAGATGTTGATCCCAGGTACCTTGCCATCTGGGACCCTTTTTTAGTTGTTTTCTTTTTCTATTTTTCCTCATAGTCCTCCTTCTATTGTGGTACAGGATACCGAAGATGATATATCTAGAATGGGATACAATATTCAGGATGAAGTCTGCCCTTGTTTTGGGGACTGTCTTGTACTTAAAAAGGAGTTAAATCTCATTTTCTATTTGTTCAATGTTTGTGTTTTCAGCTATGTTGCTTCATATTGAGTTGATGGTCAATTAAAACCCTAACATAGCCTTAAATCTGTTTCATATGGATAATCAAATGTTGGAATCTACTACTATCTTTCTGCCCTAACACTGTCATAATTTCCCTTCTGGAATCCAAGGATTATTGAGCAGTATTTTCTTCTTGATATTAAATTTTTAGCTTTCTTTCTATCATTGATTTAGAATTTTATTGCTTTATTGACCAAGTCTGTATGGTATTGATTCTTAGGAATTTATTAAGGCTTTGTGGTCTTTTTCTAAATTTTTTAAAATTTTGCTTGAGGCAAATGTATAGTCTCTGTTAATGTAAGGTATATTAGTTAGAGGTTACTTTTTATTTTAATCTGTAAGGAATACATTTGCTTTTTCTGGATCTGTTTGATTTATTAGTAGTTAGTAGTTGATAATCTCCAACTCCAGTTATCTATTTTCCCTTGTAGGACTGTGAGTAGTTGTCTATTTTCAGCTACACTGTTACATGCACATAGATTCATGGTGATTATACATATCAAATATAAATAATCTCTGTTTTTTCTCATTATTATATTTATTTTAAATTATTATTTTTCTGACACTGGCTTTCTTTTGGTCCATATTTGTATGTAGTTATTTTTTTCTATCCTTTGACTTTCAAACTTCATATTTTTCTGTTTAATATTTGATTCCTTAAAAAATTTATCAGAGAGTCTTTTAATTAATGGTAACAGCCATTTTTATTTATTTTAATTTCTATTGATTGGGATTTACTTTTGATAAGGTATTCTGCTTTTAAAATTTATTGAGAGTTTTTTGTTTGTTTTTTTAAAATCCACTGAATATAATAAATTTTCTTTTGCTGGCTTGAAAAGTGGTTAAGACGTATGCTAAAGTTTATTTTTTCTAATCAGTTTTTAAGCTTATAAATATCTATAAATTTTATTTTAATAAGTTAAATACATCAATGAGCCCTTAATGTGTACATCACCTAGAGTTTTAATTCTTGACTGTTATGGACATTTTCTTGCTTTTTAGATATTTTTTTTTCTTATGGTCATTGCTTTTTAGATAGTTCTTTTTCTGTAAGCTACTTCTTTCCCCTTAGTTGCCATATGTTTACACCATCCTCCTGATGTGTTCCTTTACTTGCCAGAGAGCATGTCAAAGGGGGTTTTGTGTGATAAATCTTTTGAAGCCCTTTGTGCTTGATTATGTTTTTATTCACACAGCAACTATTTAATTTGATACAGAATTCTGGTATAATGTGCTTTTCATTAAATAATTTGAAAATCGAATTCCATTGTCTTCTTGACTATAAGTTTTCCTTAAGAATTCCAATGTCACTGATTCTAATTCCTTTATGAGTGGTTGAATTTTCTTCTCTGGAACCTTCAAGAGTTTTTCAGTTTTATTTGATGTTCTTAATTTTCACTATAATTTATCCAGTTTGCCATTAGTAGCATTCTTTCAATCCTAGTCCTTACATTTTTCTTTAAATTCTGAATAGTTTAAGTCATTTTTTTCTAAAATATCTTGCCCTTGATTTATTTACTCTTTTTCTTTATAATTTGTATATTAACTCATGTTGACATTTATGTCTATTTGCATTCTCAATATTTTTATAGGTTTTTTAATCATTCTTCCCATCTCTTTATCTCGTCTTGATATTTTGGGGAATCTCTTTTCAGCCTGCTGGTGGTACATACCTTTGGTGGCCTACCCAATAGCCATTTCTACTCTTTTCTTGTTGACTTTATATGTATTACAATGTGTCCAGACCCAGGAAATATTTCATTATTGATTTAAGGTAATCAATAAAATACAATTGAAAATGGGCAAGAAATGATCAATGGCTTTAGGAATGAGCATCATGATGAAGACTTAGAATACACTGCCATTTCCAAGGACCAAAGAAAGCAAGGGTGTAAGAGCCAGTATAACTGAGAGTGCCCTTTGCCCAGCACTGGCAAGGGAGTCTTGAAGTGCAAATGAGATTTTTTAAAATTAAGAACTGTAGTATTTTGGCATCTCTGTGTAACAGAGAATTTTATCCTCAGGATTGATATATTTGAGTACATTATTTTATTTAGCCAATTATGGTTAATGAAATAGGAGGGAAAAATATTGTGGACCCAGGAGATATTTTTCTTTTCTGCTACTACTTATAATAAGACTAAAAGTTGCTGCTACTATTACTGATGATTAATATTATAAAGGTATGCATAGGAAAAACTCTCTTGAACCTAAGGCTGAACTCTTTCCTTGGCTCCTCTTCTGCTTTGGTTCTACTTTACCGGCAGGAATACTAACTGCTTTTACTCCTCATCAGTCCCCATACTGCATGTAAGCATCTGGTGTCTAGATTTAACCCTGGATCTAAATACTGCCGTTAGTTCGATGCCAAGTTTCACCCTTGCCAAGTGATCCCTGTTGAGAGCACCAACTCTACTGAGCTGGATTACTCGAGTTATTTGTCACTACTTTTGGGGATCAGCCCAGCTGATATCTTGATATTGGATGTATATATTTTTTGTCTTAACATGTCCCTTTGGCCCTCCTGTTATTGTCATCCTAGGTGTTTCAAAGCTGAGACTGCAGGCTACTGGGAACATAGTTCTGAACTAGAAATAAGACCTGTCTTCTAGGAGATAGTAATCTGGGTTGGAGAGACAAGTTGACAGATAATTATAATTTCAAATATACTATAGTCATGACATTAAAATGCTATAGAAGTGAAGAGAGTAAGAAGTTACTATGCCTGGAAAAGTTGGAAATTAATTAATAGAAATGTTGACATTTGAACCAAGCCTTGAAAATTCAGCGTTTTCATTCCAGGAGAGAAAATGTCATGTACAAACATGGAAATGGGATCATAAAAGAGCACGGTGTAGTTGAAGGACGTAGATAGCAATTCCTCTGCACCCTTTCTGAGCACCTGTGCTATAGATGTAACAGAGTGAGATACTGAGACTTTAAAGGTGCAGGATACACCAAATCAACCCTGTTATTTACTTTCTTCTGCCTAAAAAAGAATAGCCTTTATCATTTGGGAAAAAGAAAAACTAGTACTGCATTTCTTTGAATTGCTTTTTTTTTGCCTTAGAATAGATAAGTGGGTTTTTTCTAGCTTGAGGGTCTGGAGCCTTACTCCAGGAGTCATTCAGAACTTCTATACACTATTACAGGGGTCCCCAAACTAGGGCCCCGCGGCCACATGCGGCCCCCTGAGGCCATTTATCCAGCCCGCCGCACTTCCGGAAGGGGCACCTCTTTCATTGGTGGTCAGTGAGAGGAGCATAGTTCCCATTGAAATACTGGTCAGTTTGTTGATTTAAATTTACTTGTTATTTATTTTAAATATGGTATTTGTTCCCCTTTTGTTTTTTTACTTTAAAATAAGATATGTGCAGTGTGCATAGGGATTTGTTCATAGTTTTTTTTATAGTCCGGCCCTTCAACAGTCTGAGGGACAGTGAACTGGCCCCCCATGTAAAAAGTTTGGAGACCCCTGCACTATTACATCCAACTCTTATAGAAAGCAACCAAGAGAGAATTTTTTTTTTTTTTTTACATAGGAGAAATAGAGAGCAGCTAGTGCCAATGATAGAATACTTTTCAGTCAAGGGGAGAGGGGAGAGGAAAGGAAATGATGTTGTAGGTGTTCTGGAAAGTAGAGAAGAGAAACTCATTTGGATGTATCACTTTAAAGGAAGACATTTTGGAGTGGTAGAAAGTGGCCATTGAGTGCTTGGTTGTTCCCTGGAAGCCTGGGCAGAGATCAGAGGAGAGGGACTACGGAGAGGGGACTCAGCTCTGAGGGGCAGTGCTTGACTGGCATAGTGCAGCAGAATGCACCGTGATGGCAAGAATGGCCACTGTGCACTGAGGTCCCAGGTGACCTACTATTTTCCTGGAACCAAACTGGAAATGAGAGGGGAGCCAATATGGCTAGTAATGCCTTTCTTGCCAAAAGTGGCAAATAGAGGATTGGAGTCCTGATTAGATTTGATTGTAGAAAACTAAGAAATATAATTTTTTTTTTTTACATCATGTTGCCACTTAGCTCTTTGTCCCTATTATCTACATACCTGAATTTATTATTTAAAATATTTTTTTCTTTACAAAGCTGTGAGCACTTAGATGCTGGACATTGAATCCTAATCTCCTTTGTAACTTCAGCAGCTCACATTTTGCTGTCTACCGAGCACATTATCAACAGATATGAGCTGATTGAACAAATGAAATAAGTGTTAGGAATCCAGAGAGGCTGATATCACTGTCTACTGTAGCTCTTATCCCTGTAATTAGGGAACTGGGCAACTTTCAGACCCACTTTTCATGGGACTAGAAGTCTTTGTGCTCTAGATGCATTATGATTTCTTTCTTCCTAAGTGACAAAATAATGCAATTAATTATGATGACAATTTTCTTTAGTTTCTCTGACACCAAGTTTATTGGCCACATAGAGAAAGTGAATAGGCTTTATTGAGAAGGTTATCACCATAAACAACACACAGGAGATGGTTTAGTTTCTTCACTGATACACCATCACCATACAGATAAGGGAACTTGTTAAGTGCCCACATTAGTTTCTGTGTAAACTCAAAGCCTATGATCTCTGAGTCATTAAAAAAGTGTTTTTTCCACTTTCTGATTTAAGTATATTTTTAACTCCTAGTGTTACTTTTAAACACAACAGGTTCTTTTTTGTTGTTGTTCACATTTTCATGTGTGTGGGTCATCAATATTTTATGTGCACATCATCCATTAATCATGTAACCTCAAATAATCATCCCTGGGTAGTAATTACATGGTAGAATGCTAAATGCTTTTCAAGATTTGAAGAAGTATCTCTGGCCAGATGGAATTGTACAACAACAAAAACTGGGCTGTCTTTAGAGATTTAGTGTTCAGATTCTGTTGATCAGGATTTAAAAACTGATGGTACCTTTTGCTAACTGTTGCCTATGGACAAATCAGCTATTTCTTTACTTTTGATATAGATATGTTACTATGCTTACCTTCCTGGGTTGTTATGAGGATAAAATGAAATAATATATGTGAAAGCAGTTATTATTACTTGTTGTCACTATTTTAAAAATCAGTCTGTTCATCTTTTCTTGATTACTGGAAATATGTTAATTTAACTAATTTGATATGTGTGGGGTGTTGGGGGGTAAATAAAGGTATAGTTCACTCTGAAATATATCTTTCATAAGGTTTTCAAAGATTGCTTAGGTGTAGCACAAAATAGCAATTTTCAGGTGTATAGCAGTAGTATTACATTTATGTTTATATACTGTCTAAAGGACCTAACACCAGAGCCAAACAAGTGAATTGGTTTCAATTAGGGATATCGGCTCAGTGCTCTGTGTTTACACATGATTATTTATGTATGAGTTGAGGGTTCATACTCTTCCAAAATGGATATTAGAAATAAGCAGCTTGATTTTACATCAGATTTAGCCCTCTAAAATTCCAGCCTAATAAAAATACTGTGCCTATTAGATGACAGCCTTGTAGATGATTTTCTTAGTTAATTTTCTATTACTCGTAATGTATGGATATTCCTAATGATTCCATTAGAGTTTAAATAACAGAATTCAGCACAAATGTATTTTTACTGAGCAGAAGAAACATAATTTCTCTGGAACTGCAGCTGCTGTAGTTGAAGATGAGGCTCTTACTATCCCTTAGGGAGATTACTGTCTCTGCCAGCTGACTTAGTTTTTATACAGCTAGCGATTTATTAGATTGCTTTGCTCTTAAGTGTGATAATAGGCCTTATGCTTAGCAAGGTTTAGAGACTTCCAGTGCATTAATATTTTATGGCAATGACAGGCAAGACACATTTTGTTTACCTAACAAGACAAGCCAAGCCCGAGCTGATGTGTATTGGAGATTAGCACTTTGAACTTGGAGGAACCCTGCCAACGATATATTTAGGGCTTAGCGATGGCTCTTATAATTGTAACCTAATCAGTTTCCTATTTGATGCATCACTATTATGTGCAAAGAAATTGTCATAGCTTTACAGTGTGGCCTTAATAAGAGGTAAGCTCACTATCAGGAACTAATGTTAACCATGTAATGACCGTGTGTTTTCTGGTGACTTTTTTTTCTTTCACTTGGAAATCATTTAGCCATGGGCCAAAGCTTTGGTAGGTGTACCTTGATTACAATTTTATTTAGAAGAGTCATTCAATTTATTTGCGTCACCTACTAGGGAAAGGTGTGCCATGGTACTCTTGATTTTTAAAATTTCATGATCATTCTTGTCTTGTTATTGTACAAGCTATTAAAATAATGTAATTCCGGGGCCTCCTATTGAATGGAAGTACAAATGAAACACCACTAGATAACATAGACCAATTGAGTTGCTACAGAACCATTTTACTTTTGTTTCCATTCCTCATAAAGAGTCACACCTATTTCCTTATTGGACAAAAATCCTAAATTTCGATGAATAGTAAATGTTGTGATATTGATTCTCTCTAGTTTCAAATTCTCTTAGCATACCTAGCTCATGTATATATCCTTTTTTTTTTTTTTTTTTTTTTTGTATTTTTCTGAAGTTGGAAACAGGGAGGCAGTCAGACAGACTCCCGCATGAGCCAGAACGAGATCCACCCGGCACGCCCACCAGGGGGTGATGCTATGCTCATCTGGGGCATTGCTCTGTTTCAACCAGAGCCATTCTAGTACCTGAGGCAGAGGCCATGGAGCCTTCCTCAGCACCCTGGTCAACTTTGCTCCAATGGAGCCTTGGCTGCAGGAGGGGAAGAGAGAGACAGAGAGGAAGGAGAGGGGGAGGGGTAGAGAAGCAGATGGGCGCTTCTCCTGTGTGCCCTGGCCGGGAATCGAACCCAGGACTCCTACGGCAGGCCGACACTCTACCACTGAGCCAACCGGCCAGGGTCTGTATATAGTCTTGAACATAAAATTATACGTGCAGCATTTCTTTGATGGTCCTGCAGACTATGAATATTCCAGCCAAGCTATTGGGTACTTACTACTTGTAATATTCAGCTGCACTTTGTACATTAATTAATAAACATTTAGTTTAGATCTTATACATAACTACATAATTTAACTATGCAATGGGATTTGAAATTTTTCATGTTGTCTATATCACCTCAGGGTGCAACCCTGGGCATTATTATAACCCTTGGCACTGGATGCTCTGAGGAGATGAACCTTATTTGGAAAGATACTGGAAAAATTCTATAGAATTGGTTAGAGTCTAGTTTGGAGGAGAGTGAAATGGGGAAGGACAGACACAGGTTTTGGAGTGAAGGGATTGGGTCA
The DNA here is from genome assembly GCF_036850995.1 of Saccopteryx leptura. Taxonomy (NCBI): domain Eukaryota; kingdom Metazoa; phylum Chordata; class Mammalia; order Chiroptera; family Emballonuridae; genus Saccopteryx; species Saccopteryx leptura. Next base: position 183,806,489 of record NC_089506.1, on the reverse strand, counting down.
CTGAAAGAGAAAGAAGCCCAAATATATATATTTTAAAGATTTTATTCATTTTAGAGAAAGAGAATGAGAGAAGAGAGGAGGAGCAAGAAGCATCCACTCCCATATGTACCTTCTCTCCCATATGTGCCTTGACTCAGGCAACCCCAGGGTTTTGAACCAGCGACCTCAGCATTCCAGGTCAGCACTTTATCCACTGCGCCACCACAGTCAGGCTGAAGCCCAAATATTTTGAGAAATGAGTCAGTATATTTGCAAAACCAGAAAACACCCATGCCCATGTAGATTTTAGAAGAATTGCTAATACCCACCATGTTCCAGGCACAAACACAAATCACATCAAGCCCCGCGGGGTCTCTCTGTGTGTTCATTACTTCTAATACTATTCTGTGCAAGCTCAGAGGAGCAGAGCCAACTCCCATATCTTGGGGTTAGTGTCGTCTCACTGTGCCTGGCTTCTCGCCTGTGCTTGAGTAAGCTTGCTGATGTTCCTGAGAGAGGGAAGAAAAAAGGAAAACATTTGGTTTGAGTTTACAGATTACTTACTTTTTCTTAAGTAGGAGTGGGGTGGTTGAGGCAGGTGGGAACAAATGCTCTCACCTGGGCTAAAGTCTTAAAAGTGATAAATACACAAGGAAAGGAAATTAATCCTTTGTGCTGATCATCAGGGTTTTTGGGTGTGTTTTTTTTCGGAGGAGACCATCATGTGAAACCACTGACAGTTCCAAAGAATGCTTGGCCACTGGGGTGTTGAAGTTGTGGCTCCTTTTTTAGAGCCTTTCTCCTTTCCCTGCAATTGCCTAGAGAGAGTGTTTATTTAAATGCTAGTTAATTAAATTTTAGTAAGGACCAATGCAATCAGATTTATCTCAGTCTCTTCATCTGTTTTTAATTTAGCTTTTAAGTAAGACCTTCTGATTGCACAGCCCACTGAAGAAAAACCAGAGGGTTAGCAGGGGAAGGGCAGCTGGGAAATAAAGCAAGCATGCATTTTCAAAGTGCTGGAAAGAACAGAGACCCATAGGCCTGTACTCTGTGCTTAACCACGATCGTTTGACTGTGTTCTCCACTTTATTGATGTGTGCAAGGAATTCTTGGCCTCCCTCCCCTTCCCAGGGCAGTGTGGTTCTCAAACTTGGGAGCTCCTGACACTGTGGGGCTAGAGCTGGTTCTGGCTTTGTTCTGGGAATTTAGAGGCCCAGGGAGTTAGAGCAAATCACAGCTGGTGATTGGCCTTGTCTCTGTTTTTATAAGTGATTAAAAAGAAAACCACTTCAGTAATCCTCAGACTTCTGCTCTCTCCTGGGATTCTCTTTCAACCAGGCTTCCTCAGCAGAACCCCTGGGAACAGGAAAGCACAGAAGCTCTGGGCCAAAGAATTTAGAAAAAGCAACAAAGGTGCTCGTACCAAAAAGTTCAATGTAGGCCAGCATTCAAGGGCATTACTTTTTTTTCCTTTTTCTTTCTTTCTTTCTTTCTTTCTTTCTTTCTTTCTTTCTTTCTTTCTTTCTTTCTTTCTTTCTTTCTCTCTCTCTCTCTCTCTCTCTCTCTCTCTCTCTCTCTCTTTCTTTCTTTCTTTCTTTCTTTCTTTCTTTTTACTGGTTTGAGCCTCACACTCTGTACTCCCACTTGTTTCGCAGATCACCCTCTGTCAGCTTTTGGGAGCTTCAAAACCTTGGATGCGTGTTTTATATATGTTTGCTCGACCATATAGACAGTTTGGCTCTGAGTTGCCACTAAAATGTCCTAAGAATGATAACAATGAGATAATTTAAGTAACATAAGATTTTCAAGAGAGCGGTACTGGGTGGGCCCTCTAAAATGGAAGGATTTCTGAACAGATTTCCCAAATGATTAAATATCTCAGTTCTCAACAAATAATAAAATTTACCATATTTTTCACTCCATTAGACATACCTGACCATAAGACACACCTAGGGTTTTAATGAGGAAAATAAAAATAAAAAGATATTATGAACCAAATGGTGTGTTAAAATATTTAATAAAATATCGTATTTTTTGCTCCATAAGATGCATGGGCATTTCCCCCTTCACTTTTGGGGGGAAAAAGTGCATCTTATGGAGTGAAAAATACTGTATATTCATTTAGTATTTCTTTATTGACTTGCATTATTTTTTTTATTAAAATGCCCACATACACATTTATAATTTTTCTAAAGCAATTGCCTGGCCTGTGAGGAAAACAGTATGTTCCAGGGTCTGATATTAGTGTGCTTGGGGAATCCTAACTTCACCACCAACTGGCTCTAAGATCTGGACCACTGATCTCTTTGACCCCTCACCCTTCTGACCCCTCTTTCCTCATGTATAGAATGAAGATAATAAGAAACCTATCCTCTAGGGTTGTGTGGAGCAGTAAGGAAATAATGTATGTCAAATATTTTACATGGTACCTGCAACATAGGGAGTACTTAATACACAATGATCATATTACCTTTAGGACAGGGAACTTGCTTTATGCTTTTCTGTTTTCCCATATTATCTAGCATTTTAAAGGGACAGTATTGAATAAAGGATAGTAGCCATGGAAGATAGTGATTTATAGTCATTTTTTCCTATTCCTTTTTCACCTTGCAGGTATATGATAAAATTACTGAGTCTCTCTCTCTCTTCTCTCTCTCTCTCTCTCTCTCTCTCTCTTTTAAATAAAGTGCTATTGGAAGAAAATTTCTTTTAGAACATAGAATGACAGTGGGTTCAGTGTCCATGAGGATGTGAATATTATGTTTAAGGCTTATAAAAGAAAGAATAAGGCTTCATAAAATAACATCTGTACTTAGAATTGCATGCGTTTCATAATGATGTTTTATCACTTTAAATATACAATGCATTGCTATTTTTGTTTCACACAGAAATATCTTGATAAAAAGTAAATCCAGGAGTAATTATATGAATTCTGCACATAAGACTTGCTATTTTGTTTTATGCTATTAGCTGTTTAATACTACAAGTATTTGTACAATGGTCAAAACATTAGAAATAATTAGCCTAAATGTGTTTAAACCTCAACAGAAAACACTTGTGCCCTGAAAGTTCTAAATATTTAATGAGATTTTTGAAAACCACAATTACAGCTTTTTATAGAAGAGAAGCTTTACCTCTGAGACCTGAAAAAGACCGTTTATTATATAAAGAGATTTTTTATATTTTTAATGTATAATTTAATAAGAATTGTACCATTCCAATTTTAAAATCGACAGCTTGAGAAGAAAAACAGAAAAGTCATGTCAGAAAAATATTTTAGAAGGGTAGCACCTATTTATTTTTTAGGAAAATGTCCAAAGTATACAGAAGGCAGAAACCTTAGTGAGACGGTTTTAGTTTATTGAATTTTCTGTGCCTTGAAAATCATAGCACAATTCTCCAGAGACACCTATAAGGATGTATTACATCATAAAGTACACCAAGGATAGTAACCCATGTTATTAAACTGTCAACATACATTATACTAAAATTTGTCCTCAATCCAATGCAACTAAAAGCCACATTGTTGGCAGGAAGTGCAGAACATAAGACTATTCTCTAATCACCCAAAGCCTAAGGTACTTTGGGGAAAAAATGCTGTAATAATCTCTCCTCTACTCTGTAGCAGCATGTGTGAATTTCATTGGTTTTGCACAGCGAATGCTCAACTATTACAAGAAAGGATTGAGAAGGATTACCACTTAAAGGCTTTTTACAATTGATGCTGTAGATGTCTCATTTCACAGCATATTAATAGTGGTTTTGTATAATAGTAACAGAGAGAAATAAATCTCAGAAACTAGAATTTAAAACATGTTTAAGTTTCACACAAGTGTTTAACAGAAGCTCTGACGTTGTAAAATTGCTGATACCATCAGATCTCACAATTTCAGAATCCTTTTAAATTCTGACTTTTAGGTAATCTACAGAAATGTGGACAGAATAAGTGCTGGCCCATATTTCCTAAAATATATATATAATGAAATGGATAAGGTGTTCATGAAAGGGAGAATTTGCTGATGGGAATAAAATTTCTGGTTTACAGATGGTTGAACATTCATTTTCATGTGTGACATCATGAGTTATGTCATGATAAATTTCAGATACTTACTTGCTAGGAACATTTTAAAGATAGGGGAAAAGAGGACATAAGATAGTGGTACATAATTTTTATTAAAAGTCCATCTTGGGAATACACAGAAAGTTTAGGGAAGCAGAGGAATGGGAGACTTACTTTCTTCAACCTAAGAACACTCTCCTAAGAGGTATAGGTATACTCCAGTGAGCGCATGGTACTGAATATATATGAAAATAGCAGCATTTTAAAATACAGTAGAAGCCATTGCTGTAATCTAATGCTGCCTAATAACATCAGAAAAAACTTGTGGCATGTGAAATTTGATTCTTTTTTAATAAATAAGTTTTCTTCTATTACATAATTGAGTTGGCTTGAAAACTAGGGAAACCTGTTAGACTGAACGCAGCAGCTTCCCATGGTTTCTCCACATCCATTAGATGTTTCCCCTCCTTAAATTGGGGTGATTTGGTAAAACACAAATCCAAGAAAGTCAGAATTCTTCCATTGCTTTTATTGTCAAGGTGGAAATATCTGAAGAGGCTTATAAGGCTTTGTGTCATTAACCTTCTATCTGATAATATAACTTAATTTAATTTAACATCATTTATGTCTTGCTTTCTATGCTCCAGTCATAGCTTTCTGCTTCTAACTCCCATTGTGCACATCACTCTGATGTATCTTTCCATTCTCATGTTGAAAACAGCCACCTAAAGTTCTCCCCTGACTCCTTTCCACCCCCATATTATGTATTCTCATAGCTCTAGACATTTTCTTTTCTAAGACTTCTATAGAATTGATGTCTACATTTATGGAAATATTTGTCTCCTTACCTAGAATATCAGTTTCATGTCTCCTTACCTAGACTCCAAACTTAGAAGTTTTGGTTTGTTTTAAAATATTGTCTCTGTAGGACCTAGCTCTGTCTGGCTCATAGTTGACACTAGATAAATAATTTTTCTATATAAGGTTAAAGATGAACAATGGCAATCAGTTTATAAGAATCAGGATGAGAGCCAACCCCGTTAGTTTTTCCAGCAGTGACTAGAAAGGTATTGTCGGCTCTAACATGTGCTAGCATTTCTTTTGTAATATGTGTGATAACTTGAGCTCTTGGAAGAATATAATAAAGATAGAGATTGATCTGATGACAGACTCTAAAAGTTTTTGATATTGGCAGCATCATGGGAGTTCTGTTGCAAATGAACACCCCCTCCTCAGAGGAGTACCTTTTGAATGCTATTTTCCAATTATTTTCCAATTTCAGCATCTATCACCATGCCACTACTGAAGAAAGAGTCAGCCTACTACAGACTGACCTTTGCTGCTAATTTAAATATGTTCATCTTCAGAGATCTCTCATCTTTTTTTGAAAAAAAAAATGTGTGTCCCATCAATATTAAAGTATCAGGGTTTAACTCCACATCTTTGGTAATAACTGTACTAGTTTGGTCTCATATTTGTCCACCATCAATATATTAGTCATATGCTCAAATTACTTAGATTCTATGTAACAATTAAGGTCATGGTGAAATATTTTATGACAAAAAGGACACGTAATGACTGATAGCTTAGCATGTATCTAAGGAATATAGGATGACAGATACAGAGCGGACAATATATTGTCTAAACTTTGAGAACAAGGGGGAGAAATAATGGTGATAGTAGCTTGATCTTCAGACCTTTGTTGCCACTTCAGTAGAGAGTCCAGAAAAACTTGTTTCTGTTGAAGCTACCCTCCACTCTATACAGATGAACTTCTTATCTTAGGTGATAAAATGCAAAGAACATAAAAATAAATGTAAATGATTCTTTAAGGTTGTTGTAGAATAATTTTTCAGATATATTGACACATATATAACACAATTTACCAAACGTAGACTATTAAACCTATCAGAATTTCTTTTGATCTACAAAAACTATTTAACATTTGTCCTTTTCCTTGTATACTATGTGCAATTTTTACCAGTTTTTTGGAATGTTCCATTGACTGCAGAACTATGATCTTTCCAAACTCTGCTATAATTTATTGTACATGCAATTCCCACCGTGCAATTTTCTAGTGCTTCTTCTTTTGGACAATCTCAGGACCTAGAAAGAGGAGCCTTCTGAAGTCAGTTGCATAAGTAATCAAGACTTGAGTTTTCCTGATAAACTGAGATGATCTGAAAACACAGTTCCTGGGGAAGAGACAGCTAGCTCTCTGCCAGAGATTCCTGTGCTTCCTCTGTGGTGAGAACTGCTGAGTCCCTGACTTACCTCTGGCAGGGAGACACCCTTGAACAAGGAAAGTGTTTGGAATTTACAGGAGTGAAAAGTAAACTTGTGTTAAGCCACTGAGATTAGTGTTAAACTATTGAGATTTTAGAGTTTATCTGTTACAGTAGCTATTGTAAGTGCACTAATATAATTCCTTATAATAAAAGTAATTGAGCTTAGCTGGAATATAGAAATTTATAGAATCAGAATAACTTCCTTTGCTGAAAGGTCATAACAGAACCCTCCCTGACCACCCTGACTATTGATCCCTTTCACAAAGAAAACACTGTTACTCTTATTTTCTTCTTAAATTTATTTCTAATGTCCTAAAAGAGGTATTCAAAGTCAAAAAATTTTAATTTCACACACAGTTTTTATACTTTTTCTCTATAATATAAAAGAGGGAATGTTCATAATAAGTAAATGTGTATTTTGCTGATTCATTCAGTGCCTTGTAACAGCCTATAATCTCCCTTTGATTCTGTAATTAAAGATATGAGATAGAAGAATAAAAAAGATGATGAGAATTCATGAGACAATCATATCCTACAGTATTCAAAATGAATAACATTGCATGATTCACCAACAGCCAAAGTCTACTGTAGCTCTTTGCACAATGTCCCCCCCCCACCCCATCTGCTGGCTATAATGTCAGACAATCAAATAAACATAGAATTGTGAACTTACGGTCTAAAAGAAAATAGGCCACTCTCTAAATTTTAGCTTCTGCCACAGTTTTTCAGTTTAAATGTGTGTGTGTGTGTGTGTGTGTGTGTGTGTGTGAAAGAGAGAGAGAGAGAACATATGTGTGGGTGTAAGTCATAGCAGTCACTAGTAAGTTTCAAATAAAAGGGTTATCGTGGACGTGCATTCTGGTGTTTGTGGCAAGCTGGTATTAATAATTGCTTTACAATTGTATTGTCTTTGCCAAGGCTTGATTTTTTTTAGGAAATAGATACATTTCAACATGGGTTTATTTTCATACCTCAGGCCATTTACTAATAATTAATGAAACATATAAATTTATTAGTCTGTCTACATGATTATCTTATCTACACGATGACAAAAGACTCTCTTGACAAATGCTTCTAGCAGCTTGACCCACTGACTGAAGTGTATTTGAGATAGGGCAGACATTACCACAGAATAACTATGGCTGGGATTCTGTTGTTTACTTAGCTTGTTACATTTTAAAATAATCTCTTAAAAACTAAGAAATACAACCTGCTTACATAAAAAATTATGAAATATAAATATATAGCAAGGTGAGTAATTATAAAATGCAAACCCTTGTAACCAAAGCCCAGTCCAAGAAATAGAAATTGCTTAAGGCCTATCTTACTGTAATAGATTTATGTATTTCTTCATAGATTCCTGTTTAGTTTTAGCTATCATATATTATGGTCTAACAGTGATGTGTGTCTATTTAAGAATAAGTTATAAAGGTTTTACTAATTGTACAGCATATTATGTCTGCCTTTCTTAAGTAAAACCAAGAAGTTTTCATTTTACTTCTGTCTTCAAAGATATCAAAAGTCACTGATAAGTGGGTTAATTCCCTTACCCTCTTTTTATTTGTGTTCTAATATAAGCATCTCATCTCAATATTTCTAAAGTTAAAGGTTAAGTAAATCATAAAATAACATGAAATTCTATGGCTGTGGTTTAGGCCTTAGACTATCTTGGGAGACGAATTCTGTTCTCTTTCTGGAAACTGTTCACAGCTGGCTTATAAGACTGCTGCCAATCTGATTGTTTTTGCTGCTTATTGTGAACATGTTTCTTTTTTCCTCAGGAACTACACTTGTTACCTGTTTGCATGAAGATTAGAGACAAGCCGCTCATTTTGATGCTCAAAAGGAACTGATCAGTCGTGTCACTGTATACTGCCAAATTAAGCTCTTGCTGCTCTTTGACAAGCATCAGAATGGTCTCATCTGTTAATTATATCACACTTGTCATGGCATTTTGGAGCCATTGTCTTTTTGTGGTGCTATGTGGACTTTGCAAATGTGCTGCACAACTATTTATCTGTGGGCTTCTTCTCAGTAGATGTGATTTTATTTTCTGTTTCAAATACAAGGGTTATACTGGGTGCACAATTTGTGGGTAATTGGGATTAGCATATTTATTTGAAATTATATTTTTCTTGTTAAGGTTTGATTTTTAGGAGATACACAAAGTTTTAGTATGAGTTCACCTTCATAACTGCATCTAGGCCATTCACAAAGAATTAATGAAATATATAAATTCGTTATTTTATTTCACCTTCACCATGTTTATGTTTCTATAGAAAATGTGCGTAAACTATTTAAGAAGTATACAGAAAAAGTCAGCAAAAAAAAATTCAAATAAGTACAATGTTGAAGTATTTGATTTTGGATATGTGGTTTGAGATGCATTACACACAGGAAAGATTAGTGTGTAGCTCAGGACAAAGGTTGGAACTAGAAATCTATTTCGGAGACTTACCTGTAGAATAATAATCAAAGCCATGATTTTCATGAATTTTGATATTATGTTCATAGGCGTAGGATCTATCTTTGCTTCCAGTTCCCAGTAAATGATTCTAGGCATTAAAAATAAGAGGAGTTCTGACAAAATCATAGATCTGATGTGATATTCCTATGGCGTAGGTCCTTACTTTGGCCATGACTGATGGGATGATATTGAATTTTTAGGAACTTACTGTATTAGGAACCCAATGCAGTTTATCCTTGTTTCAGCTCATGGTAGTAAATAGATGTGACTTTGTTTAGTTTACAGTGTTTCATTGAGATTCACACTATTTTAATTATTTAGAAATAAATGCTGGTGCTCCGAGAATTCCAGAGAGTAGAAAACACATTGTGATCTTTGAAATATTTTTTTTCTTCTAGTCATCATCCCATTATTGACATTTGAAAATCATCTAAGATTTCTTATTTGCTGTTTACAAATGCCCTGTGAGTAAAGTGGAGTATATATTATAGTATATGTTATACATGTACACTTTTGATTTATGCAGAAATGTGAAATGACATGGTCAAGGTGACCCAGTTTCTAAGTAGCATGGTTAAGACCTGAATTCAGGAATTCTGCATTTGGGATTTATATTTATGCCGACAAGAGTTTATTTTTCACAGCATATTGAGGAATGTAGTCAGCTGGATTAGTTGACAACTGATGCTTTCATAAATATGTATTTTTTAAAACATATGTTTCAATATATTATCAATCTGTTTTTTAATTAAGAAAGTTAGCAGAAAAAATTTCTGATTAGCTCAAGTTCAGTGTATTTAGAGGGATTAGAGCCACCTTAAAATTTTGACTTTTAGGCCACAGAGCATGATGGAGATGTTTTTAAACCTGGAAATGTGCCATGAATTGTATTTCATTATGAAAAGGAAATTAGCACAAGTTGAAAGGGAAATTTAGGTGTGGAAGCATTCATTGTGTTTTAAAAAAATGCTTATTAATTTTTTACTAATACATAATAACTAAAATATCAATAATGCAATTAGATACATTTTTATTTTACATATTACAAATAGAAAAAATATCAAGTAGGTTAGACCATCAAAACATAACCTTTTTAAAAAGATGTGATGTAATGCAAATTCCCAAAGGGATTTTAAGTTGGGGTTCATTGTAAAGTGTGTCATTTGGTTATAGAGAAATTAAACAAAGAAATCCATTGTCATAATTAGTGCTGGGCTTACTCTAAATTAATGGTGTATGCTGTTAATGACCCATTATTGCAAAACTAACAGAGCCAGAGAAGTAAACGCTATTCCTAGCACTGTACATTTTCCCCTAACATAATCGAGTAGGCCAGTACCAACCAGGAAAGTTGTATTCATTTGGGCAGTTTTTAAAACAGTAAATAAAAAAGTCAGTGTCTTTCTTGGGGGTGGGGGGATAGAATAACATGATTAAGAAAAGTCATTTTATTTTCAATTTCAAAATATATCGCAGGTTGCAGAGAGCATGAAAATATATCTTAACATAATTGTATAGCCCAGAAAAGCAACCTAGAAAAAATTTTTAGGTATAAGTAGCAAAATAAATATAATTATTTGCTATGTAGAATTCATTGATTAAAACCACTGTGCTTTAAAAACTTTCAGTTACTTTATTCTAATTTTGGTAGATGGCATATATTTGTCGCTGAAATACTTTTTGATATTTAACTGTCTAAATACTGATTATTCATGTTTGAAAAGAATTCTCCTTTTAGAACTTATGACATGCATTGGAAAGAATAATAATCAGGTGAGTGTTTGGGTAGAAGCAGAAGCTGTAACTGCCCTCATTTATTGAATAAGGCTTTGAAGTTCAGCTTTTCTCTCTAGGTCAGTAGGTGAGGCAGAGAGAACTTGGTGAACTCGCAAATGTAAACTTGGTGGTATTGCTGGTGGTGGTGGAGGTGGTCACGGGTTTTTGACTGGTAGAGGAACTTGAAGCTGAATAACTAGGTAACTAATTCCAGCTTTTATGAATTCTTTTGAAGCCAAGTCAAGATATTCTCTTCGTCCCCACCAAATCCCAAAGTCAGATAGTTGTACTGGAAGCTGTTTACACACTGTTTTATTAATACAGAGGCAGTAACTGTAAATAAATTTTTAGAAGAAATACAGAGGCAGTAACTATAAATAAATTTTAGAAGAAATTGAAATTTGAGTAATATCTATTAATCTTAACTCTAACAGCTCACTGTTTTAGAGAAGAGAAAAAATTGGAATTTATAAAGGAAATTAACCCTGTGTTTCTTAATCTTATCGCCATAATACTCCCTTTAAAAAGGAAAAGGAAAAATGACTTCACTATCCTTCAATGAAAAGCACACATGATATAGTCCACCTTACACATACCCAGTTAAAGTATTGATAAAATGTCTTCATTGTAATATAAAGAAGAAATATTGGAAAGTGATGTGTAGTCAAATATTTTAATATGTTTGGAAATGCTCATTTCTCTCTATACTAGAAGATCTGTTGAAGTAGTATGCTCCCACCGATGTGTAGAATTAATATGACTATGTCAGCTCTGAACAGGGGCTGCTATGACAACACCAAAACCATTATGTATTTTTCTGAATTGGTGGGACATTCTTGGTAAACTTCCAGACAAAACAAAGTACAATCTTCCTCTACTTGATGTGGTGGCTGTGTTTTGGAAAAAAATCAATGCATATAATAACTCTGCCAAAATACTTTGCATTTATATGTAAAACACAGCTGGTATCCAGATTCAGAAAATTATAAATAAGATTTTTGCCTACGTGGCTGTCCAGCAGGACACTTCAAACTTACTTGGGTACATGGGGAGAAGACCTTATTGTGCAGTCTTCTCTATAATGTCACAAGATGTCAGGCATCCTCTTTTTCTGGGTGCCAAAAATTCTGGTACCATCCACCATTATGACGCAGACCAACAGTGTTCCTATATAGTTGTTCAATATGAGGGAACTTTTTTGTTTTTAATTAAATTCTAGAATATGATATGCCTGTTTTATTAGTGATAAAGATGTCGTTGTTGCTGGAGCCTTCATGGTATTTTGATCCAAACCTTACATGTAAGGAAAATTAAAGCCAGAGGGAGTAATTACACATTTTCAAAATATTAAAACAGAACATTTAGCAAAATAATATCAAAGCACCAACCACATATCTACCAAAATAGCTATTTGGCAGAGTAAGTGAATAATTACAAAGAAACAAACCAGGCAACATAACAGCCCAGCTATAATTTTTGCGTTTCCACCATGTGTTCTGGCACCGGGTACTGGCCCAGTGATAAGCGCAAAGCAGCGCTGGGCTGGACCCAGTCCCAGCTCTGTCATGGATTAGTTATGGTACTTGGATAAGTCACTTACCCCTCTCTGTGTACTTCTCTCATCTATAAAATGGAATAATGCTTACTCCATCTATCTCATTGTTAGGACACAATAGTATCGCATGCAAAAACATAACAGTTAGTACTGACAGTCAGGAATGTGTCTTGTTAGGGCTCCATTTAGTATGAGATCTGTTTATCTTTATTGCCATTCTGGTTTGCAGTGTGTATCACAGGCTTTATATTGTTGAAAGAAAGGAAGAGTTTAGAATGTTTGAACTTACGCCACAAAATGATCTACCTACAGGATGGTAAGTAGTTAACTTGAGAAGACTGTATCCATATGCAATATGTTGAGATATGGAAATTTCTGTCAATAGATTCGACATATAAGGTTTTTAGCTCATTGGTTTTCAAAGTACAGTTCAGGCATTCCTCTGGGTTCCTGTCATTGGGTCAGGATGTCTGCAAGGTCAAACTTTTCTCCTGATAATACTAAGACCTTGTTTATCTTTTTGTTCTCTTTCTCTCTCAGTGTACAGCTGCATTTTTCCAGAGGCCGCATGACATTGCAGGGGATTAAATAAAGAAGTAGAAGAGAAGATCTAGTGTCTTTTATTAAGCATTATGAGTTGCAAATTTTACACCATGTCACTCTTCTCATTAAATTTGTATGTATATCTCAGTGGTAGAGCGTTGGCCCGGTGTGTGGAAGTCCTAGGTTTGATTCCCGGCCAGGGGAAGCGCCCATCTGCTTCTCCACCCCTCCCCCTCTCCTTCCTCTCTGTCTCTCTCTTCCCCTCCTACAGCCAAGGCTCCATTGGAGCAAAGTTGGCCCAGGAGCTGAGGATGGCTCTGTGGCCTCCGCCTCAGGCGCTAGAATGGCTCCCCTTACAACAGAGCAACACCCCAGATGGTCAGAGCATCGCCCCCTAGTGGATCCCGGTCAGGCACTTGAGGGAGTCTGCCTCTCTGCCTCCCCACTTCTTACTTCAGAAAAATACAAAAAAGAAAAGAAAAAAATTGTATGCATATTCAAAAGATATCTTTAAGTTTCTAATACAGTAAACATTAGTAACTACAACCTGCTTAAAAGTGTTTTGATTTCCTTAAACATATTTAAGTGGTGGGGGTTTCCTGAGATTATAACGTTTGAAAACCACTAATTTAGATTATATTCAAACTCTCTCCTCATGAAAGAACTGGCAGCATTGGTTTTTCCATAGGAGTGTTCATTTTCACTCCTATAGAAAGTTTCAGCATTGTAATCCCCATTCTGCATTCTCTTTAGGTTCAATGTGAATTATTTTGATGCGTGTTGGAATAGTTGCTCTTTCAAAACGGAAGACCTACAGCAAAAGCAAAAATATTTCAGCCCTTTCATCTGTAAACGCTATCTTCTCAGGTGGCAGTCAGCCTTCCTCTGCTCTATATAATCTGCAGAATGCCCAAACTCGCTTCCTCGCCACCTGCTTGTGATGTAACTCATACTGCTCATGCTACCTTAAAAGTTGCATTGAAGCTGCATTTGATAATCATTGATTTTTTGGCAGAATAGAAGTCGTTTCTAGGGCTGTAGGAATTGCAACAATGGCATTGCTCTGCAGAAGTAATTGACTCTACAGTCATCTTGTATGTAAGTCCTGGCTGCTGCAGGCCAGTACCTTGGCATTTCACTCTGTGACCACACTGCATGGTCTACAAAGTCTATTATGAGATATACAAAGTACCTTATGAATACAAAAATATATGATGAACCAGGTTTCTTTTATTTTCCCTTTTCATTCAAATATTTCTTCTTTTCTTTAAACAGTGTTGGTCTGAAAAGTTTGATTGCTTTACTATGTTTTAGTTATGTCTCTAATTAGTTGTTATATATTTGGAATAATATTAATATTTATTTACTGCATAGCTGATAGTATTCTCTGGAATGGATCTAATCCTACTTTTAAGCCAACAGGATTGTATTGGCCAGATTGTGCAATGGTTATTTCCCTCATTGTTTTGGCATTAATTCATAGGTCCTTGCATCAGGGTTAGAGATCTTGTCAGTCCCCATTTATAAATGATTTATGTATAATAAAAGAATGCAGAGACTCCAGATGGGAGGTGCTACCCAGGTCTCTGTGGACAGGGATCATCTTGGGTCCCCAGTAGAAGGCACTTAGAGAGTAACCAAAAGGTTTCCTATGTCTTGTTTCAGGGACATCTAGGGCCCTGAAGAGCCCTGATTAAAGCTTTTGAAACTCAGGAGAATCCTGCACATTAAAGCTCCCACTCAAAGAGTCACAGAGAATGTCTCACATTAAAAATCCTGAAAAACCCGGAGGACAGAAACCTGCTTAACTATTTCCAAAATTTCTTTGACTTTATTAACTACAGAAACTTTTAGGAAGGACACATTTGGATAAATCCTAGTATACTTCTATTATGGCAGGACATCATTTGGGAAGTATGGACTAAGAGAAAATCCATCTCTTAGTTATAGAGCATTACCACATTTGTGATGCCTGCAAGTGTCCACATTACTTACCTGCTCCACCACTTGTTCCAGGTACCACCAAGCAGGGATTGGTCCTATATCCTTAACTGAAGACAGAGTGGATTTTCTGACAGGGGCTACGCCATCCACATGGGTATGCCTGGCAAGATTTGTGTCTTTTGTACTTTACCGCAAATGTGTGATTTATTTTGTGGAATACCATGAGAGAATGTGTTCTGCACTTGATCTTAGCCGAAAGGCTAAGAAGTGATAGAGAACTCATTTGAATTGCAAATCTATCTATTTAATATTAAATGCATAAAGGGTAGCCAGTTAGATAATTGGAACTGGTGATACTACTTTTTTACCTAAAAGTGTGGCGAGTCAATACAACTTTGAAATGTACTTAAGAGCAAAGAAAATATTTTAGCAAAAAGAAGAGATAATTTAGGATGAAAAGAAAAATGAAAGCATGAGAATATTTTTAGTTCAATGCACTACTAAAGTTGGCTCCCAAGGATAAGATCCTTTATATATATCCTGCAGAGGAGCACTCATCATCCACAAATCATTCTTGAAAAATATCCGGATGTGTAACAATGAATTGTTTTTCTGAGGCAAGGCTGTGTGATGAACTATATCCACCTTGGACACACACAGCCTCTAGGACCCAGGAAAACAAACATTCATCCATTGTTAGTTCTCTCTTCCAAATATCCCACAATCAAAACTGAAAATTAAGGTCAATAAATGCCAAGAGAACAGATGTATGAAAATGCTGACTGGATATAGAGAGCTGGTATTGCATCTTAAATATCTGTGGACTGCCAAGTCTTCCCTGGAATACAACAAGTCAAACAACTTCAAAAGATAAGCTTTAAAAAAAATCTTCTGGAGGCTTTTCTAAGCAAATGGCTCCAAAGCACTAACTTATCCCAAATACATAGTTCTGCTATCTTAGTGGTGACCTTTTCCTTGAGAAGACCTGTCAATTATTTGAAGTGGTGAGAATATAGTTTTGATATAAACCAACTTCCGATTTCTTCAAAAGTTTGTTATCACTGGGAGAAAGTTCTCAGTTTTTAAGGACCCTGGGAGAAAAATTAAAAAAAATAACCACTACCACATCATTATGATAAATTGAAAATTTATCCTCTATTAGGGCAACTAATCCTTTATTAGGGCAAGAATCAAGCAGTTTATAGTTGAGTTTGGTTACTTCTCTTCCTGGATGGGCTCTGTGTACTCAACTGAAAAAAATAATTTTTAGCTAACTGAAAATATAATTAAGAAAAAATAAATCACTTAGCAAATACATAAAAGGTAGTGTGTGTGTGTGTGTGTGTGTGTGTGTGCGCGTGTATCTCCCCCCAAAAGAAGTGCTTTTATATATTTTCAGGAATTAGGAAAGAAAAAATAGTTCTAGAAAAAAGAAATGTCAAAATAAGTCTTCAATGAGGGCCTGATAGCAGTGACTGGTTCTGGTAGGGTCCAGGCTGGAGTCCTGCCCTTGCTGGTGGTCACTTCCAGGTTGTGGGGATAGTTATCCCTCATCTATCAACCTGTCTCCTCTGAGCCCTCGTGACTGGCCTGAATGGCTTCTTAGCTCTCGAGCAGTCCGATCCCCCTACTCTAGCTCTTCATCACGCAGAATTGCGTAATTGCCAAGAACTTCCTGTAGGGGTGTATTGTTCCATTTACAACACCGTGGAATTTCACCATTAGGAAGCACATGGTTGAGGGTGTTGTTAATCAGGTTATACTTAAGGATCTGGTCATTGGCTGTGCTGGAGCTGAGAGATGGGCTGCGTTAGCCTCGGTCAGCTGGGGCTTCAGCCTGTCTGTGATGATGGCATAGCCCTAACACTCGAAGCAGTGCTTGTCGTTGTTCACCACCTGTGCCAGCGTCAGCAGGCGCAGCACGATGAACCAATGGATCTAATGGAGCAGCTGGCTGGTCACCCCCTAGCCACAGGTGCTCTCTTTGTACAGCTACAGGTTGTTCACTGGATGTGGTTATAGTCCTCCCCATGTTTCTGAATGGTAATGTCGGTGAAGTGAATAAACGTTGTCCAGCTCCCTGGTACTGGGGGTGTATGTGACTGTGCAGAAGCAGCAGAACTAAGCTTACACAGCTAACAGTGCAGCGGGCGGTACTTAGACACCGGAACATCCAAGCTCAGGTCAAACTTCCTGCCGTGAATTAGTAAGGGATTGCTGACATAGAGAGAAGGCCTGTGGGCTTTGCTGGTGCAGCCATTTTCAACCACTGTGCTGTAGCACACCCGTGTACCACAAGAATTTTTTTTTTTTTTTTTTTGGTATTTCTCTGAAGCTGGAAACGGGGAGAGACAGTCAGACAGACTCCCGCATGCGCCCAACCGGGATTCACCCGGCACGCCCACCAGGGGGCGACGCTCTGCCCACCAGGGGGCGATGCTCTGCCCCTCCGGGGCGTCGCTATGTCGCGACCAGAGCCACTCTAGCGCCTGGGGCAGAGGCCAAGGAGCCATCCCCAGTGCCCAGGCCATCTTTGCTCCAATGGAGCCTTGGCTGCGGGAGGGGAAGAGAGAGAGAGGAAGGAGAGGGGGAGGGGTGGATAAGGAAATGGGCGCTTCTCCTGTGTGCCCTGGCCGGGAATCGAACCTGGGACTTCCGCACGACAGGCCGACGCTCCACCACTGAGCCAACTGGCCAGGGCCTACCACAAGAATTTTTAAAACATATAGTACCTGACTATTTAGTCAGGGCACTGACCTCTTTTCCTTTAGGCTGCCAAATAAAAAAATGACAACAGCCAACACAATAGCTTAGTTTAGTATGAATAAATCAAAATTATACCTATTTTTTTCTTATTGGCAAAAAATATAATATGATTTTTGGTGTGCTTCAGCATCTTACTAATTAGTTTATGCATACTGTGAGATGAAGAAGATCGAAAACCACTGCCTCAGAGGATTGAAACACAGGTGAAGATACTTGCTGTCCCAGACCACTTTTTGATTTGTGACAGCTTGTTGATCAGAAGGTGCCCTTGCCCTGGGCTTTGGCACAAGGTTTCATGATTCTGGTGCTGGAAGGGCTTTTCCTGAACTCCTCCGCTAACAGGATGTAGTGTGTGAGCAGCAGGGAGGTGACCGGGACACAGTCCAGGTAGAAGTATTGTCTCATCTTCTTCTGCCAGAGGACGCCCTTCTTTCTCCAGCTCTTTCCTAGGTCATTTAAAATCTTTCACCATCAGATCCTTCCAAGTCAGTTCAGAGTGGCCCAGAAAATGGTTGACTATTTATCATCTGAGAGCTGATAGCTTAGACACTGAAGACGTTTCAATGCACAATTTTATTAATCATTGTCACCCCAATCAATTTAATAACATTTTTTTTTTTAAGAAAAGAGACTTTTGGGATGGCTTGCATGCTCAACCAGTAATAGTTCCAGTCCCTGTTTTCTGTTATCCTCTTTTTTCAAAATTATTTATCAGCACTAACTCCTCAGTATCAGTGACTTATTTCACTTTTCGTGCCACAATCCATAGATACTTAAGGGGCCAACGGGAATGGCTAATTTGTCTTCAGTTTCACTGACTCTTGCCTCGGGTTCTTACCTGAAGTCAGATTGTTTTTCTGTCATTTCCTCCTGGCCATCCTGCCTGATCTGTGTCTCTATCACTTTTGGGGCCTTGTCTCCCAGAATCTTGCCCATCTACTACCACCCTTCTCCAGGCCCAAGCCTTTCTACTTTTTAAGCCTCTTCCCCCTCGCCCCCACTCTCTTTTTCCATTCTTTTCTTTTTTTCCTCCTTAATGATAGGTCTTAAGATATTTATTCTCGATTCTAATAACATTAATTTTCAGCACCATATAACCAACTGATTTGCAATAAATAGTTGCAAACGATAACATTTTAAAGTACTTTCCCTAGTGATGGTAGTAGCAAACTACTTTGCACATACATTTGCACAATTGTTCATTTGCTTTAATTTTTTTGACCAGTTGTTGTTCTCTGTTAATTGGATACAAACAGTGGATGGACATATCAGATAAACTGGACCAAATTCTTATGATCAGATATTTCATAAGGAGCTTCATAGAAATGCTCTTTCTGGGTCTGCAGTCTCATCACTCCAGAGATTCCATGCCCAAATGCTGTCCTACTACAACTCATGGTACAGGATACATTTGCAGTGTGTGTTTTAATGCTTATTTCACTTGTTTTCCCTTTCAGAAGCAGGCCAAAGTTTGAATTCCTTTATAATAACAATCACTTTCTTTGCAGAGAAACATCTTCTTTAAGATATACTTGATGGACTCCCAGTGAAGAACCTGCATGAATCCCAGTGGTTTACATGGGAGTTCATTAGATATTTGTTTGGGAAGATCACAGCTAGAAAACAAGTATCTTTGTTTCACGGATACATCTTGAACTACTTTACTATGCTTTTGGGTCATGAACACTCCAAATATATTTCGTCAAACACTCTTTCTTCAACTTCAAAACCCATGTGGCTACCCAGGAAAAAGCAATCTCTATGTTTCTAATTAATTTACACTTGACTCATCAGAATGTTGTTTTCTAAGAGCTATTTGATGTTTAAGACCCCCTATAAGCCTTTCAAATATGGCTTCTAAGCATTTTTTTCTTTGAACCGGAAAGTTACTCCCCCCCTGCCCCCACCCCGAAGCAAATGGAGTTTAATTCTCAAAGGCTTGATTTGGTACAAGAAATTGTCAGACTCACACAATCTGACAAAACATGTTCTCTCACTTAAATAGATTAATGCATGTGGTATGCACTAAGAATTAAAGGACATTTTATATCATCAGGCAAAGATTTACTCAAAATAGCTACAGTGTTAATGAAATTTTTGTTTATTTAGCAACACTCTTAGATAAAATAACATTAAATACACTTGTGTGAGTGGGTATAAATACTACTGCAGGAAAAATTACAGGAATTTTGAAAAATTATCTGAAAAATACACATTGGTCTTTGCAATGTCTGTGCAGAGGGTTTTGAATATTATCTCTCTGGTTTTAGTCCTACAGCCAATGTTGTTCCCAGAAGACTCATACATAGATTGCATCACCCAATATTGCTTCTCTTACCCTTTATATAGTGATCTTAAAAGCGGCTGTTACTGCAGTGAAATACAGTGACAGATCTGGAGCACACCCATTGACAAATGTCCCAGGCTTGTCATGTTTCATTATACCTGCATAGTCCAAGTATGTAGGAGTATTATATTTCCATCTAAATTCCTTTCTTGATGTTAGTCTTACATTTTTGCTTTCTATCTAATAGCCACTTAGTTTGAAATATCCATATTGATTTTTAAATTCATTGTATCATAATTGCCTGACATTTTTTATTGATTCATTGTAGCAAAAAATTTTGTTTAGGGCTCCCTGTCATCTCACATTCTACAGAAACAATTCTTCAAGGTTTCTTTAACTATCTTCTCTCTCCAACATCTGAGAACCCTTACACGTGCCCTTATGATTGCTTCCGGCATTTATACCCAAATTTCTCCTTCAATTCAGGCACATAGTAATTCATCATTCCTTTATAACTTCTGGTTAACAATGACTTACTTAGTTTTTTTTTT
The DNA here is from genome assembly GCF_036850995.1 of Saccopteryx leptura. Classification (NCBI taxonomy): domain Eukaryota; kingdom Metazoa; phylum Chordata; class Mammalia; order Chiroptera; family Emballonuridae; genus Saccopteryx; species Saccopteryx leptura. The sequence goes on along the minus strand of NC_089506.1, from coordinate 183,786,270 downwards.
TTAGCTTTTTGAAAGACAATTTAGTTTGCAGACAAGAATATACAGAGAGTTTTGCATTATCACACACAATTTCAGTTATACACAATTTTAGTTATACACTTTTATGACACTGAAGCCAAATAATAGATCCCTCTGAATGTGTACAAACCACCCATAGATACTATAAATTTCAATTGCCAGGACAACTTTCTTTTAGTCTTCTCCCAGACCAGTTTTTATTGGAAATAATGAAAACCAAGGCAGTTTAACCATAATATAAAGACAAATGCGAGTTCTATAGAATTCCGAATGGTTCTGTATAAAAGCAGGTTTTGTATAACTTTTGAAAGTTTTTAATATACTAGTTAGAACAGAACCTACTTCATAGGTTAAGTTGAGAAACATTTTCATAGAGGTAATACCCCTGATTTCAGTACACACATGAATTTTTTAGAATGAAAAATCCACTGAGTCTATTACTGTCATTGTGACGGAGACATTGGATGCTTGTAGCATTCAGGCATTTCTTTGAGGGAAGATTCAGAGGGTTTGAGCAAAATGTGTACCCAGCCTTCAGTGAGTTTATAATTATGTTATCAACCACACTCCTGAATCCTATTTTATTCCTATAAAGGGTTATAGAGTCAGGTTTCCCAATTTTATCTCTAGTGTTTATCCTCTGCGTTTGAAATGAAGTTTAAAAAGCCATTACAACCACCTTTGAATAAGTTTACTTCTTTAATTTAAGGGTCTCATTGGCATATCTCTCAATGAAGAGATTGTTCCAAGGGAGCACTTTTTAAAGACATTTTCACTATTTCCTCACCCCCCTTCACCTTGCCATCACCAGGAGACTTTCATTATTAGGCACCATCCTTGTGTAAGACAAAAGTGGCTCTGGGCTTTTTTGTCAAAAGCCAGAAGGACATTTAATATATATATATTAATTTATTCATTTTAGAAAGGAGATGGAGAGAGAGAGAGAGAGAGAGAGAGACAGAGAGAGAGAGAGAGAGGAGAGACAGAGAGAGAGAAGGGGGGAGGAGCTGGAAGCATGAACTCCCATATGTGCCTTGACCAGGCAAGCCAGGGTTTCGAACCGGGGACCTCAGCATTTCCAGGTCGATGCTTTATCCCACTGCACCACCACAGGTCAGGCAAGCCAGAAGGACATTTAAATAGAGCAGTACAATCTATTCTGCACCCTTGTTTCCTGATAAGCCATGACAAACAGCCAAGCCTACTTTCCGCGGGTTGCAAATTCTGCTGGGAACCACTCCGGTTCACTGGTGGATTATAAACACATTAGTTAGGATCAATTCTCCTATAGGATAAAATTCAAAGCATTATCAAAGAACAAGGATGTACTAAATGATTACTTTCCAGTAGATCCAGTCTGACTGCAGTTAGAATTCAGATGAATAGGACCTTTGGGAGAGAAGGAGAGAGAGAAAGAAGGGAAGGAGAGGGAAAATGGAAAAGGGAACTTACCAGCACTTGATAGTAAAGAAAAAATGATATTTTTTAGCTTTCAAAATGGTTTCATAGATGTCTACCGATTTATTTGAGTTATCATTATGTTTAAATGGAGGTGATAAAACTACTAAAATAAGTTTAAGATCACTCATTCCTAATACAAATATCAATGGTCTTTCAGTAACTACATTTAGACATACCAGAAATGAAATCTTCTACCATGAGACTAGATCCCCTTTCAACATTTTAATATTTTTTAAATTTAACTGAATTTATTGGGGTGACATTGATTAGTAAAATTATACAGATTTCAGGTGTTCAATTTGAGGAGCCCTGAGGAGCCACTGCGCCTCTTCACCGGCAGGTGTTGTAGGGTGCCAAAAACTACAGAATTAATATTAATATTTTGTGAGGCTTGAAAAACATTTTATTAATTTGGGTTAAGGTGTGCAGAGAAATTGTGAGAATAGTCTCTGTACTGTGTGATTGGCATGACCAGGATGGCCCTTGGCATTGTATTGTAAATGCAAAGGGGAGGAAAACATGGATTCCCAGACATTCCACCACGCCTGTGGGGAAAGGGGTGAATGGCTAGCCAGGTACAGGGAGAGAAAAGCCAAAATAAACCTTTTCTCATAGCAATGAGCCATTTGCGGGCATTTGTCCTCATCGAAACTACCTCTCCTATGTAAATGCGTGTGGTTAACACATGTGACTCTGGACAGAGAGATGGCAGATAAACACTAGATAATATAGGAATGTCTTTTAATATGTAAAGAGACATCTTTCTACCATTGTGTTGGCTTGTAAATTTTGTTTTCTCCAAAATGATGTATGGCTTGCAAATTGAACATGGTCCTATCATGTTAAAGGACATATGACTATAACCAATAGTGGTAAAGGGCTCCTAATTACAATTTTTGCTTCTGTACTTCCCACTTACAAAACTATAAAAACTAGGTAGAACGAAGGGCCAGCGCGCTCTCCCTCAGATTTCTGTCGGAGTTGTCGCCGCTTGGCCAAGCTAGACAATAAAGCTATGATGTGTAATCGATGGACTTTGTTCATGTATTCCATGTTTCGGGTCCCTCCGGATTAGGCTTAAGAAATTCTATAATACATCATCTGTATATTGTATTGTATGTTCATCACCCTAAGTCTCCTTGATTAATAATCTTGCTGTTAACAGAAATAATTAATCCAGACAAGAATTCTACCCTTTAATTTTGTTATAGAAAGTGTAGGTAAGATCAGGGGACGGGAGTGGGGGAGGGTGTGGTAGGGCATGGGTGGGGGGAACGGAGTAAAGAGGGATATAAATACGGTGACGGAAAATGATTTGTTTTGGGTGATGGGGACACAATACAATCAACACTTCAAATGCTATAGAAATATTTACCTGAAATCTATGTACCTATGTACTCTTATTTTTCAATTTCACCCCATTAAATTTAATTTTCTAAAAAAAATAAAATGATTTGTTAAGAACAGAACCATTACATAAATTGATCTGAGTGATTGAGAGCAGCAGTTGCCCAATGTATTTTTAGTGTAGCAAATATTGTGCTTCTGCTATGCTTTCCTTTCTTCGAACTCAAGGGTAGGTTGCGGGAATGTTTGGGAATAACATTTTCATTTGGGTCAGCAGTGATCTTTGGAAAACAGTATAGTATGTAAGACTCTTCTCAAATTGCAAGACAGCTGTCTTATTGTGAAGAATCATCCATATGTTTCTGTGGGTTAGTTGTACTTACATAAAACAATTAGCTATGTGCTTGAGTTTAAAAACCATCTCAAAATATTAGTTTGTCATTGTTTTAGGTGTAAAAGTGTGATATCCCAAAGCACAAAGCTTACTTTAAAACAGAAATATACAACTAAGTTTGTTGAATTGTCATAGGATGATGCTTTCTGTTTTTCTTTTTTAATGAAAAAGAACCAATATTTTTAATATTTTGGTTTTGCCAAGGGAAAACTACTCTAAAAAGGAGAGGGCAGTTGGTGTCTAAAATCAAAAGGGTAAATTACTGCTTTATCATATAAGTGTCTTTGTAGGTTGGAAGTGAAAAATATTTTTAATTTAAAAGTAAATTTGGAGATCTGAGCATGCTCACTGTACATCACTTTAAAATTATTAAAGTAGTTTGATTTAATAGAGTGAATCTTTTCAGGCTGAGGAGTACTTCACTTTGTACTGCATAAGCTCAGATGTTAGAACCCGATCACTTCCCAGCTGAAGAGCTTATAAAAAATGTGAAGTACTCTAATAATTTTAAATTACTCGATATTGCACATTTTCAGGTCTCTGATCACCTCCAAATTCAAGTGCTTATAAAACTGCTCCCATAATTTTAAATTGCTATGTGCACAGTGATTTAAAATTGTGAGAGTGCTTCAAAGTTTTTTAATAAGTGCTTTAATTTAGAAGCGAGTTGAGCGATACTCCAGTATAACTTCCAGAAATTATTAAACTGATGTAAAAATTTATTCTCTGGAAAAAAAAATTACATTATGTATAAAAGGGTGAGGCTCCAACGGAATATATATGAAGATGAAGGTATCAAATGCTGAAGAACAACCAGTACATGAAATAAGATAATAAGGTTGTCGGTGGTTGTTTTGTTAACTTTGCTCACTGCTTGCCTGAGGCTGTAGGGTCCTGAAACTCTAACAGGTATTTCCATTCCTTTAAAGGGAAAAATTGCATTTAGAGAACTTGACTCTGATTCTCAGCATTTTAAAAAATGTCAGAAAATTTCTCCTGAAATTATGGGAAAATGGCAATGTTACATGAAAGGAATATATCTTAGAAAGGGGGACAAAGGAAGAGAGGGGGATAGGGAGGAAGAGAGACAAAAAGAGGAGTGGAAAGGTGGGCTTAGTGAGTTCATTGTTGAAGATGTCTCCCCCCACCCACCCCTGCTTCCGCTTGTTAGCCAGGTATCTCGGGATATTTCTAATTTCTCATTTTTCAGTGGTAAATAGGAGATGTTTTAAATCATACTTATGACTAACACAAAACTGTTCTCACTAAGAAGATAATTCTTTTTGTAAACCCATGGTTCTGTTACTGTAGGGAAGCACTTCAGTTTCGTTTCCTGACTGTCCACCATTATTATTACAGCGCACCAGTTTATTTGACTTGAAACATGCTCTATCCTACATAGATTTAGCATTATCCTACATATTTGGGGGATAAAACATCTTGAGATGTGCCAGCTGCCAACAACCTGTTTTCCATACCTTTCCCAGCTTATGCTTGATGCTGTTCAGGTCAGCATGGTGGTGTGATTTGACTGAGTCACTTGCTTTGACCACACTATCCAATGTATCTGAAACACCAAACTGTTTGACAGGGACACAAGGCTTCTCATCTATTTAACTTGAATTTTACAATGCCTTTGATTAATAAAACTAAACTGAAATACATAAAAGATGAGAATATTCTTCTCTCAAGTGGTTGAAGGTTTGGGATTTATAGAAACTGTGATTCCTTATACATTTCCAAATGTACTCATAACCTTACTTCTAGGAAAAAGACATTTATATTTCATTAAGTTGTAGATGAAATAAAGGGAAATTGTGTGTTTCAGCAGTTCATGTTTCAATATAAGAAATTATATACATCATTGGATTCTAAGGTATAATCAATGGGTGAATGTTAGTTATTACAACCATTGCTACATATATGACTGTGTCCCAAAACGTTTGAAATAGTCCTGATCTTCATTTTGGCTTATATAAACGTTCTTTGAAAATAACTATAACTTTGAAAATAACTGTATTTTCTACATATAGAAGATCAATTTCTGTAACTGCAGGGAAATAAGACTTTCTGAAACATAATACCATATACATATACAAAGTAAAGAATAGAAAGCATATATGTAAGATCTTGAAAAGAAAGTGATTTTTCTTAGGACAATTCATCATTTGATTTGTATCACCATTTCCCATAACTTTTCTAGCGCTGCTCAGACAAAACATATTCTGAGTCCCCAACAGAGCACCCATTAGTGGCCTGGAGGTAGGGACTGTCCTGACCATCAAGCCTCATGGAAAGACAGGAATTGTCTGGTTCCATGAAAATCACTGGTTTGCTTTCACTGCTAGAGTCTGGATGTAATTTCAGGGTAGAATTATCTCATTGTTTTTTGCCTGATATGATTTGTTTTTATTTCTCAGACAATCACTTAAAAAAAAAAAACCCTCCCCACTGGTTTTGTTCTTACTGGGGATATGAAGACAGTGGGGAGAAAAGGACGGGAGGTTGTTGTTGTTTTTCTGAGTCAATTCTGGGCAGGGTATATAATGTGTTTTTCTAAAAGCTGTGAATGGAAAACCATCCCTTTAACGGGCCAGCTTATTAGTCATCTGCATTGCCTTAAGATATTGCCCCCCAAAATCAATACCCTCATTTCCCTTCCATCTGCCTAGACCAAGATAATTAGGCTCTTTACTTTGTTTTGTATATAACGAAGGAGGCAAGTAGTGCTAGGAGGGAAAAAAGGCTCTCTCCCTGTGGTAACTGTATTGACATTTACAGACACCAACGGAGCACAACATGCAGGGAGTAATGAGAAATTTGACTGCTTTCCCCACTTTCTCTGCTTCCTGCTTTAGAGCTGCTGCATCCCACAGTGAATTATTAGCTACAAAGAGAAGGTACTGCTTAGGGACTGACAATTGAGAGCATTTACAATTAGCTGAATTGATTAACCTTTACAAATGCTGTTACTTTATGAGGTGTTTTTCTCAGCCCTGGTTGAACAGTACACCTTATTGATTCAACATCCTCCTCTATGGAAGCCCTGATTTGTCTGTGACTCCAGCGGTCAGAATGCCGGCCTTGGCCATTGCTTCTGCATGTTCTTGGGGAAACTTGACACAGAAGATTGACTGGCATTATGTAAATGCAGCCTGTGTCTCTCTCTTGGAAGGGTGTCCAGTCAGCAGACACCAGGGTGCAGACCTGCTCCCCTGCATCCCCATCTCTAGGCTGTAATCATGAGGATGCTGGCCTCTGGACCAGCCTCTCGCTGCCCCCTCAGTTCACAGCCCCATTCCAAGAACAGCCTGAGATAGGGAAAGAGTCACAGAGGGTCCTCTGAGGTTTCCAACTCCTCTGTATTCCCTTGGATTTTGGGGGGAGGTCCTGAAATAATTTGGTTTATGTATGTGTTGGGCAAATGAGTTTGTAAAATTTGTGTTTTTTTGAGTTTGCTTACTTTTATTATTGAAACTGATGCTGGGCAGCCACCTGTGTGCTTGCTTGCCCTCAGAGCAGGGCAGTTGATTGAAAATTGCAGATTACCTTACTGCTTGGGAAGGGTCATTGTTATGGTAATGTTTGCTGGAGGAGGGGTTTCATGCCAAAAAGTTTTAAACAGAAAAAGAGAAGATGAAGGAGAAGGAGGAAGGAAGCCCAGTTGGCAGGGTGCTGAAGGAGAAGCCGGTTTGTGAAGAAAGGAGAAGGGAGAAGGTGTGCAGATGGGGAACCAGAGGTAACTGAGACTGGTGGGGGCCTGTGATTCTAGAAAAAACCGGAGACTGTGTCAGGATTTTGGAGGCCTGTGTGTGTTTACTCGCCGGCTGGTGCGAGGCTAGAATAAAGGAATGGCCCACCAGTTTTGGGCTCTACTGTTTCTTTACCATCTGCCCGAATCTAATGGGAACCTGCATGTGAATGGCCACAACAGTGGCGACTACTGGCCATACAGTATGTATATGTGTAAAGGAAAGGCTTGGTAGGAATTTGTTAAATCACTGGAATTGTATATAGCTTAACTTTGTTAAAGGTTATAGAAGGACTTTGAGTGCCACTTTGGCTAATGAAGTCAAAATCGATGACAGAAGGTATTTTTAAATCAGTTTCATTCAAAGAAGCTTTGTGCTCAGAAATAATAAACACCACCTAGAAATGGCTGCCTTCCATCCCCCCTACGCTGTAAAACTATATGAATACAAGCTAAATACTATCTGAGTGTTTCCTTCTCTGCTTGCTTCCTGCTCTCTCCACTTTCCTCTTTTCTTTATTCTTCATTTCAAGGGGTACATTTTTGAGATCATAAAGATAAAAGGACAGCTTGAAATCCTGCAGAGTAAATCCACTGGCTGTTCCACCAGTGTTTCTACAACACATTCTGCACTCAAGACCAGTGATATGGTTTGTGGGGTCCAGTGCAAAGTGAGGATGCAGGGCGCCATCTACAAAAATTATTAAAAACATCTCCACAGTGACAGCAGAGCATTGAACCAAACTGAGCTCTTCTAAGCACGGGTCCTTATGTGAGACTGCATAGGTCACTGCCCAGGAAGTAGGCCCTGCTTTCACTTTGGACACTGTATTTTGTGAAAAGAGAGAAGGAGTCATGGGCCTAAGAAGGTGGTCTTTGTTTTCTTTCCCAATTCGAATTTAAACTTCCCTAATGTGAGACTGGTTTATTCTGGATCACACTGAATTGCATATGTTGTTTACATTTGAACTGCTGCTTAGTTGGGTCTGAACAGAGAGCGCCACCCTTATGCATATCTTCTGTATAGGAAGAGAATGTAAACCAGACCTTGCTGACTTGAAACAGTCTTATCCATGCCAGAGTTCCGAGATTGGCATGTTTTGTTGCTTTGTGCATCCAGTAACTGCTGGAAAAAGTTTGTTTTGCTTTTGGTGATTAAACTGAGTGTTTGTCTTGATGCACATGCAAATATATGTGCATTTATTTTATAATATAAAACATATACATATTCAAATGCAAGAATTTTTTTCATACATATACGTGCATAACAGAATTAAGTTTATGGTATTCCAAGATACAGATGAAAAATGATGGAAGACAGCCATTTTTTTTTTTAAATGAAGAATTAATGCATTTTAAAGGAAAAAACTCGGAGCTGTTCTAACAAAGTCTGCAGCTTTCACAGCATGACAAACAAATTAGAAAACAGCAGATGCAGCACAAATTAAGATGTATTTAGCACAGCAGCCCATCAGATGTGTGAACGTCTTTTGTAACTCAGCTTTGCAAGGTTGATGCATTGCACTTTAGACAGCTGATAATGAACCCTCCTAGCAATTAGAAGTGGAAATTCTGAGGAGTCAAGATTGTGCTGTTCCCAGTGGGCCAAAAGAGAAAAAAAAAACAAGTATGCGAAACTTCTTTATGTGCTTGCAAAACAAAGAGTGCTTCAATTTATATACTGGCGTGTTTGAATTTCTCTTGCCTTTTAAAAATTCCTGCTTCATTTTAATTACCATCCAATTCTAAAATGTCATTAAATAAGTATGAATGGTGTTGCAGTTACACACGTTTTATGGCCAATGCAATGTCTTTCCTTTATGGGATGCATTATTTAGTAATCTTACATTAAGACAATAACTTCAATCATTGTGCCTTCAAATGGCAATAAGCACGGTAATGACTTTGCCGAGCTGCTTCTTGACTCTATCCGTGCGTTTTTCCTTTAATATTAGAACACTGTTTTTATTTCTATGCAGAGTGTATCAACCCTCCCTATACACACACCAATTTTTTGTTTTTCTAAGAGTGGAAGCACCTGTGCAGCAGGCAACAAAGCTTCAAAGTTTGTCTAATAGGCCAAATTCTATCCTAATTCAGTACTAAGGCTAACAATGAATCATTACTGTTTGCTCTCCCCCAACAATATTTAATTAAAGGGAGCACATTATTTCCTTCCGGGAGGAAGAAGTGCCTGGTAGTTACTGTGTAGAGTTAGCAACAGTCCAGCATTTTGTTAAGAATGGGTTTTGACAAACTTAAGAGAGCCTAAAAGGACTCACAGGAGAATATGCCAAATGACTTAAAGGTGGAAAAACAGTAACAGATAAGAAAAGGAAACCTAACTGCTGCCTTTTGTCTTGGAAAGGGAGATCTGGTAAGTGATTTAAAATGTGACCCTCCTAGGTGAAAAATCTCAGGTGATTCTGATGTTCAGGGCTTTAAGAAGCCAGCATGGCCCTGGCCGGTTAGCTCAGCGGTAGAGCGTCGGCCTGGCGTGCGGGGGACCCGGGTTCGATTACTGGCCAGGGCACATAGGAGAGGCGCCCATTTGCTTCTCCACTCCCACCCCCTCCTTCCTCTCTGTCTCTCTCTTCCCCTCCGGCAGCCAAGGCTCCATTGGAGCAAAGATGGCCCGGGCACTGGGGATGGCTCCTTGGCCAATGCCCCAGGCGCTAGAGTGGCTCTGGTCGAGCGTGGCCCCGGAGGGGCAGAGCATCGCCCCCTGGTGGGCAGAGCATCGCCCTTGGTGGGCGTGCCGGGTGGATCCCAGTCGGGCGCATGCGGGAGTCTGTCTGACTGTCTCTCCCTGTTTCCAGCTTCAGAAAAATACAAAAAAAAAAAAAAAAAAAAGTCAGCGTCACGGGCACCCACTGGTTCTTCTTGAGTTTGTTTCCTGTTGTGTTGTTGCAATCTCTATCTTTAATCCCGGACCCCCAAAGAGCAACCTCCCAAGGTCAATTCCAAGTGAAGTTTAGTGGAGAGTGAGGGTGAATTGAAACATTATATTCACATTTCTAAAACAAATACAAATGTCCAAGTCGGTGTGCTGATTGGTCATATTGTGAACACAAAGGACATTATTTACTTCACAATGTGGCAGCCTTTCTGGGCTCCCCAGAAAGGAGTTCAAACAGCATTGTCCTGGGGTCCCCTCACAAGTAAAGAAAACCTTTCACCATGTCCGGAGCACTCGATATCCTGAAGATGAAGGAGGAGGATGTCCTCAAATTCCTTGCAGCAGGTATCCACTTGAATGGCACCAACCATGACCTCCAAATGGAACAGTCCACTTACAAAAGGAAAAGTGATGGCATCTGCATCATAAATCTGAAGAGAACCTGGGAGAAGATACTGCTGTTGGCTCATGCCCTTGTTGCTGTTGAGAACCCCACCGATGTCAGTGCCCCCTCCTCCAGGAACACTGGCCAGTGGGCTGTCCTGAGTTGGCTGCAGCCACCGGAGCAGCTCCTACTGCTGGCTCCTCTACTCCTGGGACCCTCACTAACCAAATTCAGGCTGTCTTCCCGAGGCTTACTGATCTCAGGGTCCACTACCAGCTTCTACCGAGGCATCCTAGGCCTACCTGCCTACAACGCTCTGTGTAACACAGACTCTTCCACACTACGCCCACATTTGCACCTGGTAGAGGAGGAGGAGCTCACTCCTCAAGCCTGATGTGCAGATGCGGGCTGGGAAGTTCTGCGCATGCGTGGCAACGTCCCCCGGGAGCAGCTGTGGAGGTCACACCTGATCTCCACTCTTACGTAAGAGGTCCTGAGGAGTTTGGAAAGGGTGAGCAGGCCGCTGCGGGAAAAGCATTTGCCTGGGAGGAACTATGGGCTCAAAAGACTGCTCCAAGCTCCGGAATTTTTGCTACTCCATCGGAGGTCGCAGGCAGGTCTGAAGGCTGGGCAGGTGCACTTTGTGCCTGTTCAGCAGTTTCCCGCTTAAGTCTGGAGCGTTCTGCCGGCCACTGAGGACTGGACAGCAGCTCCCACGGCGCAGGCTGCTGAACAGGTAGGCACGACCGCTGAGGGCTCTCAAGCTGTTCTTCCACCTGCTCTTAAACAGAAAACGAAGCCGGGAGTAGAAGTCATGTGACCAAGACGAGACATCATAAATTAGCAGAGTGTAGTCCTGCCATAGGCCTGCAAAGGTTTTATTTATTTTTAAAATAAATGTTTAAAAATGAATGCAAGAATTTTAAAATTAGAGATTTTCATACAAAGACTTGGATTCCAGGTTTTTGATTAAATCAGCTGACAATGGGCCTGTGTGTCTACGTGGTCACAACTGGCTTCAGGTGGGCTGGCATTCTCCATGTTTCCACGATCCCCCATCATCCATTGCCTCATCGGTGGATCCTGTGTTAGCTGCTGTTAGTTATGCTGTTTGCACTGTTGGTTTTCTCAGTTCCAAGAAACTGTTCTTTTCTTACTCAACTGATTTCTTATGTTACCTGTCTTTATGTTTATGGCTGCAGCTGATCTTAGTATCTTCATTTAAGAGACCAGAATTAGGTGATGTATTTTTCAAATTTAACATTCTATTACTCTATTTGCTAAAGGGATAGTAAATACACTACAACAGAATGAAGCTTTTAGAACGTGTTGGCTCCTTACAACGATGGTTTAACCCAGGTTTGCCTTATTATACTGATTTATGAGGCAGGTGGTAGGAACCACCAAGCTTATTACAACTGCTTTTAAATCTGAAACACTTGATATTTAGAAATAGATGCAAAGAATTTGGTAATTTTTGTTAAGTCAGGCTTCTGAAAAGCATCTCCAGGCATATGGGCAAACTTTTCTTTTCTCCCTTTCCACCTTAGTTTGGATTTGTAGGGACAAAGCTGTTGAGAAAAGTATTGAAACCTGAAGGGTAGTTGTGCTTGGAAAAAGCACTAGCCTTAGATTTTGGAAGTTTTGTGTTCTGGGCTTGTCACTTACCCTTTGTGTGACTTTGGCTTGTCTATTAAAGAAGAAGATGACTTCAGCAGAGCCCAGCTTCCCCTGTAAGCTGGACACAGGGACTCCTGAATGGACACTGTGGGAAAAACAGCTATGTGAGGCTTGCTCGCTGGTTTTCCAGCTGCAAGCACTTTGCACAATTAGTGTGTGAGCACGTGCCAGAAAGCCACCTGTGTCTCTATGAAAAGCTATGGGTGTTTTCCCTCTGGGGCTATTCTCCCAGATCACCTTTCTGCAACTGTGAGGTATAGTTCTGAGTCCTCAGCTGCCACCGTAAGGGTCAGTTTTCCTGACCCCTTGCCCTCAACTGTGAAAAGCAAGTTTTCCTTTGTTTATTTGCTCAGCAGTCTCTGCAAGCCTCCAGTAAACGGGTACAGCCTGAAGCTTTCTGGCTCTGCAATTCCTCTACCACCTGCCTGATTTTAATACAAACCTACCTGGCCTTAGCCACCAGCATTACAGGCACATTGAATTGTTTTTGTTTCCTTCCTCCCATGACAGTGGTAACTTTTCATTTTCAAAACTGTTGAAGACAACCAGTGTGTTGGGAAAACAGCTGTGTTAGGCTTTCTTGCCGATGTACCAGCTGCCAGTATTTTGCTTGATTAGTGCATGAGCATGTGGCAGAGGCATGTGTGCGTGGCCTGTATGAGGCTATGGGTGCTTGCACTCAGGGGAGATTGCTGATGGCAGATTGCCTGCCTGCCACTGTGAGAGGCCATTTTTGCTGTTTGTTTGCCTGAGAAGCAGTTTCCCCTACCTGTTTGCTTGTCCACCGTTGTGAGACTTTATTAAACGGAAATGGCCCGGTGTTTTTTGGCTCCATAGTTTCTCTACCATCTGCCCAAATCCAATGTGTACCTACCTGGCCTCGGCCACTGGCATCATACAGTGTTGCACAACTTCCCTGAGGGTGAGTGTGTGGTCAAAATTGCTAAGACCCCTTTCAGAGTCCATATTAAATCATACTGGAGCTTCCAGAAAGTTGCTTGTATCAGATATGGGTGGTGGTAGTTAGACTGAAAGATAATATGGAATAGAGTTAGGAGATGGTATTTTCTGGCTTCTCTTTCCTCCTTTTTAACTCCCCCCTCCAGTAGTGCGCACATATCTAATTGTCCAAAGTCCTTTGAAGACCTGGATCTTATAACTGTATCTCTCTGAACTAGTCTTCACCAGATCCTAGCCCATTTGCTTCTTCCACAAAATTGGGAAGTCCCAGTTTAGCAAGGCCCTGCTCCCTAAATGAATACAGTAGCTTACAAATAGGTGTTCATAGCAAACAGTGACTTAACTATGATGTGCCTCTGTTCTGTTTGCATTTTCTTCAGCATTGTCCCCAAACATAATATACAAGCATTATCATAATCAATAATGATGGAATTACAAATACTACATGGTTGATGTGGATAAGACGTTGGAGTAGAATCATCAGTCTTTCCAACAGTTAGCATAAGGCTGATGAAGAGGGTAAAACTGTAAGAAAGCCCAGAACACTGTAATATTAATAATATGAAAATGACTTTCTAGGCCTCACAGGTGCAGTCTTCTGGAGTAAGACCTTTTAATAGGAAAACATGAAGTTTCTTCTTTGATTGTGTATATTTAATACCAGCATTGGAAAATTTTATTAATAGAAGTGTTGATGTCTTTTGGAAAATTCTTTGCTGGATTTTTGAGGATGAGGGAGGAGGAAAGTCATGGCAGGACTGACTTTCTAGTGAGAGACCATAATGTATTGAGCCCCACGGCATTGTGAGTTAGGAGCAAAGAAGCCCAGTGATGACAGGGCCATCACTATTGCTATGCTCTGGAAAAGAAAGTACAGCCCATTGTGTGGTCTAGGAGCACATTTTTAGAGGTCAGGTTCTTTAAGATAAGCAACATTTCCCCTGTTGAAAGCCTGTTATATTCTGAGCCTTATTTAACATTCAGACTATAGCATTTGACCTTCATTTTCATGCTGTGTAATATTGGTAGTTATCATTTGATACGACAGTTGGAAAATTAAACAAGATTGCCAGCTGAAGTGCTCTTACTGCCTTTAATCAGGACTTGAGGAGGAGCCTCTCTGGGCAAACAAGGTACATTTTTAGGCCTCTGAGAAGGGGGAATCAACATGATTGTTTTATTGTTTTGCTTTAGTTTTAGGTGTTTCCTCCTCACCCTCCCTTGCACCCCCCCCCCCCATCCCACCCCGGTCACTGCTTTGGCTTATTTGTATACCAGTATATAATGTCCAATAAAAGGAAACAGAAAATACAGCTCAATTTGATTTAAAGCAAAAGACCTTCTGGACATGAAACCATTTCCAGATAAAGACCACATATGGTATCTTTGTTCAAATAGATTATTTTCTGTTTCACGCTCGGTTCATTCTGTGCTTTTATCTTTCTGTTGACTGTGTCCTCGATGACCTCTCAGCTAACACAGGCTTTTGATATGTATTTGTGTGATTATAAAGGTGTGATGCCAAATTGAATAGGCGAATTTATAACTGAACACTGGCGTTTATAGAGCAGACTTGCTGTTAACAGTGCCATAGCGTGCCGGACATCTTAGAGATGCTGGGTTAATTCAACTGAATTTTGCTGTTTAATTGAATGCTGGATTTAGAACTTCAGTCTTTTTGCATTATGGTAATTTAATTTTCTTGCATGTCTAATGATGGATCTTTTATAATAATAATTTCTAAATTTGCATAAATTTCTAAAGTTAAAATCTTTTTTACATAAATTATTTCATGTAGCCATTACCACAGCCTTGTAAATTGAATATCATTATCCCCATTTTATAGATAGAAACCTGAGGTTCAGGCTTATTATGTCATTTTGTTAACATCAAATATCCAGTAACTGATGAATCTCATACTTAAATGTGGTCTTTTAACTTCGAGCCTGGAATACTGGAAGACTAATTTCTTGTGGTTCTTTACATTATGAGTCTGTTAATACTATTTCCCTTTTATTGAAACCTTGATTTTCTTGTAATTTCCTCTCTTCAATAAAAAAACCCCAGAAATATTGAATGTTCTTTTTCTTCATCTCTCCTTCCAAAATTGCTCTTTTTCTGCTTGATAAAAAAGACAGCTGATCGTCATCTATTCTGAATCTTACTGTTCTTTATATCCATGGGATAACAAACACTTCTTATATGCATTCTTTTGAGAAAAATACTCATAACAGCAAAACAGAGAGAAATTTTTAATGGACTACTGAAGGGGATAGGACCTTATTTCATCCATATAGTAAATTCAAGTCAAAACACTCCTGACCGCATATCTTCTGAGAAACCATGTGGAAGACACCCAAGCATTTCTTTTCACATTGCAATACAAAACCTGGCCATAGGCCGTGACTTTCAGTTCTCATTGATTGACAGGTGCTATTGAGGGCCTTAAGTCCTCATGTGTCACAGGCTGCCCAGGTACTATTGAGGGCCTTACGTCCTCATGTGTCACAGGCTGCCCAGGTACTATTGAGGGCCTTATGTCCTCATGTGTCACAGGCTGCCCAGGTACTATTGAGGGCCTTACGTCCTCATGTGTCACAGGCTGCCCAGGTACTATTGAGGGCCTTACATCCTCATGTGTCACAGGCTGCCCAGGTACTACTGAGGGCCTTAAGTCCTCATGTGTCACAGGCTGCCCAGGTACTATTGAGGGCCTTACGTCCTCATGTGTCACAGGCTGCCCAGGTACTATTGAGGGCCTTACGTCCTCATGTGTCACAGGCTGCCCAGGTACTATTTAGGGCCTTAAGTCCTCATGTGTCACAGGCTGCCCAGGTACTATTGAGGGCCTTACATCCTCGTGTCACAGGCTGCCCAGCAGAGAATCTTAGAGACATAGTGTTTCACGGAGGAAGTTCTCCATGTTGCGAGAACTGTCCAGTGTCTCTGCAGGTGAACTCAGTGGTAGGAGGAAGTGTTCTATAGTGTGTGTATGTATGTGTATGACTAAAGTATATGTGTGTTCATCAGATCTGAGTGAGGTTTTGATGACATTCTATATACTAAGATGACATTATGGAACAGGAACTAGATCAAGTAATGCCAAGGTTCTGCCTTGACCAATTTATTCTCATTACAGAGTTTCTTAAGAGAGATATAAGTGTAAAGGAGGTTGGTAAACAAAGAATGTAGTATTGCTTTGTTGTTAGATGATACCACAGTTCTGAGCTCTCTGGAAAACTGAGGTGGAGCTCATGACTTCAGCTTTAGTCCTAAGGGAACCTCCTTCCAACCTTATACCCAAATCCTACTTTTTAGTCATAGGGATTGAAAGGATGATTATAGATCATTGAAGATGATTATAGTCCATCTATATAGTTGAAAGAGAAAAAAAAAGAATGTTTTTTATTTTTATTTTTGGCAAGGAATAGGTGTATATTAGCATGGGGGCTGGCAAGGCAAGTCTACACTCCACCAGGCCAGCTCTCAGGAAGGGCAGGCTGGACTCCTTTGGCAGGGGGCTGAAGTGACGTCCACAAGCAGAATTTATTCTACTTCAGGGAAGCCTCAACACTACTCTAAAAAATTTTCAACTGATTGAATTAGGTTTACCAAGGTTATCTAGGATAATATCTCTTACTTAAAGTCAACTGATGATGCACTTTAATCAAAATACTTGTTCAGCAGCATCTTAGTTTAGTGTTTGATAGAATAACAGGGAATTATTTAACCAAGTTGATACAAAGTTTACTGTCACGGGTGTCAAAGAAAGACTATCTGTGGCTCACATAGGTGAGGTGGGACATGTCTTTTATTTTTTCTTACATTCTAAGAAGAAAGTGCTAGTGAAAGCCACATACTTACCACTTGACTTTTATATGTCCTCTAAGATTATCCATTTATAAGTGTAGTTCTTTTGGTGACATAGAATTGACCCAGTTTGACTGGTAGCACCTCCTTTATGGAAGAACTAATTTAGGATGGTTAGAAGGGTTTTTCCTGTTTGTTTTTCCCAGGGGTGGGTATCTGTGTATGTCTGTGTTATTACTTCTAAGCAATTATATACGTAGTTCTTTTAAGCACATAGGCTGAAAAACCAAACCTCTTGGAAATTAGAGACATGGCTTACCTGTCTTCTCAGATGACCAGTAGGAAATCAGAAGGTCCTTCTCTTCCCTATACAGTGAGTGGTCCCTTGTCTATAGCAGGGGTTAGGTTCTAGGACACTCCCACCCCCCCACGGTAGGTGAAAATCCACAAAGTAGCAACCTTATATTTTATTAGTTATATATATTTTAAGGCTTTGTATTTTTTTATATTGTTTTCAATTTTTTAGGCTAGAAAATACTTATTTTACTGCAAAAATAATTACAATAATGAATATATAAAATACCTATATACTGCAAAATCCTGCAGTATAGCGAAAAATACGCAATACAAAATTAGATATATACAATTTAAAAATGCGTGATACAGTGAGAACATGAAAAGTGAACTATGATATGGTGAGGGACGACTGTACTTAATTGCTAATTGCTTCTCAGGTTGTGCAACTCTTGCACAGTTGTCTGGAATCAGGAATAAGTTGGGTAATTCTGGCTCACAAGGAATGCCTATCTGCTATTGTACAATAAAATCTCTGAAATGGGTCATATTATTCACATCCATTAAGTTAACTATAAAGTTACATTGTATTTTGATTGAATATTCCCTTTCTGTCCCATTCTGCTGTACACCTAGCACCTAGCACATTTGAACAGGTTATGTAATGAGCAATTTACAATCTTCATTCATTAACATAATTCACAGAATTCTCAAATTTGAACAAGATGAATACAGAATTTTTAATTATTAATTTTCCATAGATATTAAAGCCCACAAATAGAATTACCCATCTTGTAAAAATCAAAAGTTGAGTAAAGTTCAAATTGGAAAATCCTCTCTATTCAGTCTTCTGTGCAGTTCTAAACAGGGACACTTACTCATGTGCCTAATTTATGACTGAATTCTTTCTTCAGTTATCTAAAAAAACTCTACATTAACCAGTTGCTCCCAATTACAATAACTAAAATCATACTAGACAGACAGATTGAAAAGGAAAAAGTCCACAAACTGATAGTCTACACAATGCTCCTCAAATACTAAGTATTCTATCTCTTTATAAACTCATATCTCATTTGGAAACAACAACTTACATAATAACTTGTCTTTTCATCAGGGTACAGATTCTTTTCCCAAATATAATTTTATACTATTTTTTTAATGGATACATAAGAGTATAATAGTGGAAGGGAATTTTGAAGGCTACACTCTAGCACATGGTATTGAATTTTTTTGGTGGGTGTAGGGATGGGACTGGGAATAATACATAAAAGAATGGACACTAAAAGCATTTGGATCATATCTGCCCTGATAATAATGTCATTAAGTGGAGGGCACTGTTGATTGAAATCTGTGTAGTTTGGATCAATGAATACCCCTAGAAAGAAGAATATACTGTTAAATTCAATATATTACTTAACTTAAAGTCTTATGGAATGCCTGACCAGGCGGTGGTGCAGTGGATAGAGCATTAGACTGAAATGTGGAGGACACAGGTTCAAGACCCCAAGGTCACCAGCTTGAGCGTGAACTCATCTGGTTTGAGCAAAGCTCACCAGCTTGGACCTAAGGTTGCTGGCTCGAGCAAGGGGTTACTCAGTCTGCTGAAGGCCCACAGTCAAGGCACATATGAGAAAGCAACCAATGAACAACTAAGGTGTAGCAACGAAAAACTAATGATTGATGCTTCTAATCTCTCTCTGTTCCTGTCTCTCTGTCCCTATCTATCTTTCTCTCTGGCTCTCTCTCTCTGTCTCTGTAAAAAAAAAACCAACAACACAAAAAACAAGAAAAACGTCTCATGGAAATGAAGCAGAGAGTTTTCAAAAAGGTGATGCAATCCATTATGTTAAAAGGGTTTTTCAAAGGAAATAAATGAACTAAGTGTGAATAAGCGAGGGAAGTCTTGGGACGTCTACCTGATCTTCAACTTTGTGGAAGTTCCTAGAACAAAAAGAAATATCAACTGTTTTTCACCTGGGCACTTTCTAAAAACAAAATATTTAAATATTTATATGATTAATTGACCAATAATTAGCATTGCTTTTAAACTCTTAGAAATCTGTTGTAGTGAACACAAACAATGATTTCATCAGAACCCCCATTGTGAAAGTATCACACAGTCTCATATTTAGACTAGGAAGTTTGCGTAGTAGACAAGCTGTCCTAGATCATGGGTAAATTGAAAATTTCATCATGCAAATATTTAATGTTTCCACTTAGTGGGTTACTTGTGTTCTCCATTCAGCACAGCTTATTTGTTTGTCCTACTGTGTTTTGCTCTTTTATTTCTAAAGCCTTTCTCATTCTTCAATGTTCTCAGCCTATATTCATTGTTATATGATATATTTGGTAATTTCCTTTATGTCATATTAGCATTTCTCCTCCTGTTTCTTAAAGTGGTGCCATTTGTTCACTTCTTAAAAGTGTGTCAGTCACCGATCATATAAATGAGTGCCCAAATGTGCGTAGTGTTTCTGGGTTAATGTTTGGGAGTATGTGGAATAGAGTTATATCATTTACACAGGTTAGGTGTTATAGTTGACACATAAAGTAAAAATCATTTATAATAAAAATTGCTATTAAAAATTTTTTAAATGAGCCATAAAATGCAACGTGCCTAGTGTTTGTTTGGAATAGATTATGGTTTCTTTAGATTAGTTTAGTCACTGGCTTAATTGGCTTAAATATTATATACTGTGTGTGCATGAATTTAGTACATACAGAGTTGTATGCAGTGTGTGTGTGTGTATATGTGTATATATATATATATATATTATACTTAATACATATACATATTCAAAAGGAGCTCACTTTATTGGAGACACTCAAGATCTGAGGCCAGCTGAGGAAATAGTGTCCTGTTTCCTATTTAAAATTTACCTTTGGGCATGTGTCAATGACTGGAATGGTTGAGAATCTAACACACTATTTAATTGTTCTTTCTCTGTATGTGTGTTTCATTGATTGTGTTTCTGTCCTCTTCTAGATGCATAAAAAATGCACTTGTAATGTTTATAAAGTGATTTACTAAAACAAATTTATGAATTATGTTATGCATTGAGTTAATTGCAACATAGCAAGATTTCAACTTGGAAATTACAGAAATTTCAAGCTCATGTTTATATCGATGGAATAAAGAAAATAAAGACACATAATTCTCAATCATCTCTGTCAACATTTATATACTTCAGGGACTGGCAAATTCAGTATTTGATGGGATCATGCAGAAATCACCTTTAAATGAATCTTAGAAAAACATGGATACTTTTATTTTCTGGAAGAGTTTGTAGAATTGATGTTATTTTTTCTTAAATATTTTGTGGAGTTTACCAGTGAAACAATCTGGGCCTGAAATTCTATTTTATGGAAGAAAATTTAAATTTCTTTAAAACTATGAATTCTTTTTATTTTTTTAATTTTTCTTAAGTGAGAAGTGGTGAGGCAGAGAGACAGACTCCCACATGCTCCCCGAGCAGGGTCCACCCAGCTGGCCATCTGTGGAGCAGTGCTCTGCCCACTGGGGTTGTTGCTCCATTGCTCAGCAACCAAGCTAATTTTAGCACCTGAGGAAGGCCATGGAGCCATCCTCAGAGTCCGGGACCAACCTGTGTCTACTGAGCCATGGCTGTGGGAGTGGAACAGAGAGATAGAGAGAAGGGAGGGGGGAGGGGTGGAGAAGCAGATGGTTGCTTCCCTGTGTGCCCTGACTGGGAATCATACTTGGGACATCCACATACCAGGCTGATGCTCTACTGCTGAGCCAACTGGCCAGGGCCCTAAACTGTTAATTCAATTTCTTTCATATTTACAGGACTACTTAGGCTATCTATATAGTTAATCATTGCTGAATTTTAATAGTTTGTGGTTTTTGGAGAATTGGACCATTATCTAAGCTGTTGGGTTTAGATAATGTCAGGTGCATAATATTAGGTGGTTGTAGTATTCTCTTATTCTTTTAATGTCTGTGAGGTCTGCAATGATATTTTCTCTTTTGTACCTGATATTATTAATTTGTGACTTCTCTCTTTTTTTTTTCTGACTTGTTAGAGGTTATCCATTTTATTGACATTTTTTAAAAAACAGCTTTTTGGTTCTTCTTTATATTTACTGTTTTTTTAAAATTCATTCATTGCTGCTCTTACTATGATTTCCTCCCTACTGCTTGATTTGAGTTTATTTTGATTTTGTCTTGCTAGTTTTTAAGGTACTAGCCTAGTTTATGATTTGAGACTTCTATTCTAGAACTGCCTTAATTACTATAAACTTCATATACATACTGTTTTAACTGTATCTCACAAATTTTAGTAAATTTTCATTTTCCATCAGTTCAAAATATAAATATTTTCTAATTTGTTTTGAAGCATCAAATATTTAGGGACTAGGCTCTGGCTGGTTGGCTCAGCAGTAGAGTGTGGGCCTAGTGTGTGGCAGTCCCGGGTTTTATTCCTGGTCAGAGCACACAGGAGAAGTGACCTGTTTGTTTCTCCACCCCTACTCTCCCCCCCTTCTCTCTTCCTCTTGTCCCACAGCCATAGCTTGAATGGCCCAAGCAAGTTGGCCCCAGGTGCTGAGAATGGTTCCACGGCCTCACCTCTGATGCTAAAATGTCTCGTTGTGAGCAATGGAGCAGCAGCCCCAGATGGGCGGAGCATCACCCCCTAGTGGGCTTGCTGGGTGGATCCTGGTTGGGGGGCATGTAGGAGTCTGTCTCTCTGTTTTCCTGCCTTTCAATAAAAAAAAATGAGGAAATATATATTTGGTATGATAAAATGTATTTTAGATGAGTTGATCAGCTTTACTAAGAGTTGAATATAAGGCCCTGGCCGGTTGGCTCAGTGGTAGAGCGTCAGCCTGGCGTGCAGGAGTCCCGGGTTCGATTCCCAGCCAGGGCACACAGGAGAAGCGCCCATCTGCTTCTCCACCCCCCCCCTTCCTCTCTGTCTCTCTCTTCCCCTCCCGCAGCTGAGGCTCCATTGGAGCAAAAAGATGACCCGGGCGCTGCGGATGGCTCCTTGGCCTCTGCCCCAGGTGCTAGAGTGGCTCTGGTTGCGACAGAGCGACGCCCCGGATGGACAGAGCATCCCCCCCTGGTGGGCGTGCCGGGTGGATCCCAGTCGGCGCATGCGGGAGTCTGTCTGACTGCCTCCCCATTTCCAGCTTCAGAAAAAAAGGAAAAAAAAAAAAAGAAAAAGAGTTGAATATAGGGTTATGTTAATATAAATTAAAGCATGAAATTAAAAAATTTTAAAAAGCATGAAATTAAATTTTTTGAATAAATCCTCACAAATCTACCAACAACTGAAATAATCTTGAATTACCAAATGTGTCACTTAACATGGACAAATACTTTTTGTTGTGAAATTTGTCTCATTTAAGATGTTGCAAATTGCCTGACCTGTGGTGGCACAGTGGATAAAGCGTCGACCTGGAAATACTGAGGTCGCCGGTTCGAAACCTTGGGCTTGCCTGGTCAAAGCAGATATGGAAGTTGATGCTTCTAGCTCCTCCCCCCTTCTCTCTCTCTCTCTCTCTCCTCTTTCTCCCTCTCTCTCTCTCTCCCTCTCTCTCTCCTCTCTAAAAATGAATAAATAATAATAAAAAAAAGATGTTGCAAATTAATCAGATTAAAGAAATCCCCTGGTCTGATCTTTTTTTTTTTTTTTTTTTTTTTTTTTTTTGTATTTTTCTGAAGTTGGAAACGGGGACTCCCGCATGCACCCGACCAGGATCCACCCAGCATGCCCACCAGGGGGCGATGCTCCGCCCATCTGGGGCTTTGCTCTGTTGCAACCAGAGCCATTCTAGTGCCTGAGGCAGAGGCCATGGAGCCATCCTTAGCGCCTGGGCCAACTTTGCTCCAATGGAGCCTTGGCTGCAGGAGGGGAAGAGAGAAACAGAAAGGAAGGAGAGGGGGAGGGGTGGAGAAGCAGATAAGCACTTCTCCTGTGTGCCCTGGCCGGGAATCAAACCTGGGACACCTGCACGCCAGGCCGACGCTCTACCACTGAGCCAATCGGCCAGGGCTAATTTTTTGAATATATTAATATAATGTTGATAACTTTTTTCTGGAAATTTTTATAGTATACATTAGTACCATTTTTTCCACTGTACAAAAATTAACCAGGCTCAGTCTTTTCATTGAGAATAATGTTGAGTATGTTATTATTATTTATTGTATTTTTATTGACATATCTAGCATACATATCAACTCAGATTATGTGTGTGTGTGTGCGTGTATGTGTGTGTGTACTTATCCTAGAAAAATAAAAGTGGTTAAAAGCTGAACTGTAAATCACTGACCTATTCAGTGTAATTTCTGAACTTTGGCTCAGTCACCATCATTGAGTATATAGAAAAGCAAAAACTCAGTTTGAGGGTCATTCTGTTGTAAGCTGAATAGAAATAGTAACCTTCAGACCAGCTTGTCAGTAGTAAGCTGCTTTTCTTGTCTTAAAACATATATTTTGTGACAAGGACGGAGACAGACAGAGAGAGGGACATTTAGGGACAAAACAGGAAGGGAGAGAGATGAGAAGCATCAATTCTTCATTGCAGCACCTTAGTTGTTCATTGATTGCTTTCTCGTATGTGCCTTGACCAGGAGGCTACAGCAGACAGAGTGACCCCTTGCTCAAGCTAGCAAACTTGGGCTCAAGCTGGTGAGCCTTGCTCAAACCAGATGAGCCCGTGCTCAAGCTGGCGACCTCGGGGTTTCAATCTGGGGCCTCTGCATCCTGGTCCAATGCTATATTCACTGCACCACTGCCTGGTCAGGCTTAAAACATATATTTTTAAAATTTAAATTTGTAAGTACCTTTTTGTTCCTTGATTTCTTTAATAAGTTTGCTGAAATCAGATCACTAAACTTTAGAATTATGCAATACTTCTAAAGTTTATAGGAATCTTAATTTTTAGTTAATTTAAGGGTTATTATTTGGAGAAAACCCATTTATCATTTGAAAAGAGTATCTTATATGCAATGTATGTCGTATCTTTTATATGTTTAGTGATGACTTATTTATTTTATTTTATTTATTTATTTTTTTGTATTTTTGTGTTTTTCTGAAGTTGGAAATGGGGAGGAAGTCAGACAGACTCCCACATGCGCCGGACCAGGATCCACCCGGCATGCCCACCAGGGGGCGATGCTCTGCCCATCTGGGCATTGCTCTGTTGCAACCAGAGCCATTCTAGCGCCTGAGGCAGAGGCTATGGAGCCATCCTCAGCGCCTGGGCCAACCTTGCTCCAATGGAGTCTCGGCTGCGGGAGGGGAAGAGAGAGACAGAGAGGAAGGAGAGGGGGAGGGGTGGAGAAGCAGGCGCTTCTCCTGTGTGCCTTGGCCAGGAATCGAACCCGGGACTCCTGCACTCCAGGCCGACGCTCTGCCACTGAGCCAACCGGCCAGGGGACCTATTTATTTTTATATAAAAAGAATCAATGTATGTTCTGCCACCTAGTTTATAAAAATAATGTCATGCTATGGCAGAAACAGATTTCCCCAAAGATGGTAATATTTACCATAACCTTCATAAGCCTACATAAATATTATTCTTACCATATTTCTTCAGAGAGTGGAAGTTATGTTTACAAAATGTTCAGCTATCTGGATAAGAGAACACTCAATCCATTATAAATTCACTGTGACCATGGAGGTGAAAGATATCTGAATAAAGCAATAACTAAAAGTTTAATGCTAAGGACCTTCCCATTGCTGATATGGTTGTGTTGATAAAGATAAACCGAGATAAAAATCAGTTAAGAAATGTGAGAAAAAAAGAGAGCAAAGCCAGAAACATAAAACCAAATATTCAGAAACAGTAGGTCATGCCAATAAAATCTGAGAGAACAAGCAAGAATGGAAATACTTTCATACGTGTTGTGAAAGCGATTATGATCTTAGCTCTCATAGTAGCGTTAAATGTTGACGGCAACGGGCAGTCTGCCCTTTTCTGAATTGAAGCCTGGATTCATATAATAGAAAGTCCCCATATTTTTATTTTGAATTTAGGAAAATATATATATTTTTGAGAGTGGTAGCACCTCAAGGAACACTGCAATGGCTAACATAATCTAGAGGACTCCTTTATTATTTTTTACCTGATCTGGCAGGTAAGGGAGACAGTTGCCTTTAATTTGCAACCAGTTTTGCTTTTAATTACAAGTTCTTGACTTTTAACTTCCTCCAAATTCTGAGCCCCAAACCATGGCTGAAGTAGTTTAAGGATGCCCAAAAGTTAAAACAAACAAACAAACAAACAAAAACTTGGGAGAGAGAGGAATATGAAGGAAGAATAAACAGAAGACAGTGTAGATCAAGACCACCATTTGAACAAATTAAGCTGCCATCCCTCTGATGAAATCTGTGTGCACCTAGCAAGCTGGGACTCATGGGGCGAAACAGGACAGACTGCCAGCGACACTCATGGTCCATCGATTTCTTGAAGTTGGCTGAGGTTGCAATTATAGTGAGGTGGTTTGGGGGCATTTTTCTTGCTTGAGCTGACATTTGGCATGCATCTATAAGGGCCAGTTCGCTGGGAAATGGAAGTGAATTTCCCATGTTAGTTGCTTTTAACATGAGGTTTCGATTAAGTCAAAGTTTCCACATTGAGTGGCATTCTCTGGGTGCTTGGGACGCTATGAGGCTTAGATTAGTACATTGCATGCACTTCGTGATTCCTCTGAGAGTCGCTGGAGGAGAGACAAATTCTGGGCAAGGTGAATGCAGCATGGTTACTCAGGAAGTTTTTCTATACACATATCTATTTGTATAATATTTGATAAACTGTATTCTAAGACAGACATTTTAACCTTTGGAATTGTAATGAATCTTATTATTAATTTGCACATTTAATGTGGTGGGCTTTTTTCCTCAGAAAAACAGTTATCTTGGAATCATACATATACAGTATACATAACTAGAAATAATATTTACCCAGAGTTGTTTTTGAAGGCGAACAAAAAGAAACTCTGTTCTCCAAAACGATGTCTAGTGTGTGGATTTTTCTGAATTACTGCAGTGAATGATTGAATTCTTTATACTTTTCTTTAAAAAAAAAAGTTATTCTTCCTTAAGAGTTTGGGAAAAAGAACTGAGGAGAGGAGGGGTGATTGGTTCATTGAGTCAGGTGTTTCTCATTAGGACACCTTGTTCCTAAATGGGCCTCTTCTTCCCCTTAATTACGTTATTGTAGACCAATTTCCTCTGATTTGAATACAGACTGTTTGGGATCGCTGTGTGGTATGGATTACTGGAATGGGGGTTGTTGCAGAAGAAGGATGGGGCTTTTACGGCCAGGGGCTTGTTATGAATGGGTGATGGTACCTGTAAGTTCTGCCAAAAAAGGATATCCGAGTTCAGGTTAAGTTTATTAAGGAGTCATCTGCCTGACTGACTCCTAAGGTAGAGGTCAACAATCAGTTCTCTAACAACTAGGGTTAAATAGGGGACTTAAGGGTGGGGGCTAGTAGTCATTAAAGAAAAATGTAGCTTTCAGAGATTTATGTAAGATTAACTGTAAATAAGCTAGGGGACCTTCCACACCCGGGTTAGTCACCCGGATGCCCAGAGGGTAGTGACCTGGAACATCCATTTTGTCAATGTCCCTTTGTCCACTTAAGGGAGGAGGGGGTCATGGACCTTACCTGCAATCCTGTCATTCCAGCCTTTTGTTATATGGTTGAGGAGTAATGATCATTTTTCTGTAGCTACTTCCTGCTGGTAAGGAGCAGTGAGTCAGGAAGGGATGGCTGGCCACAGGCTGCGGTGGCGAAGTAGGGACCTTCTGGTAGGTGGCTTGGACTAACAGGAGTTCATGGACAGTCCAGTTAGTGTAGGCCTTTAGGTGGTCCTGGAGGAAATTAGAGGAAAGGTGCAGAAGACAGGGACCACATGCTAGAATGACAGCAATGCGAGTGAATGGGCCAATAGGGTAATAACCAAGACATCCAGTTTGTGCGCAGCCACTGATCCCAAGACCCCTCTTGTCTTTCACGGATTTGTTCAGCTCGTTCCTTCTGCTTTGTTCCTGATTCTCTAACCAGCCCTGACTGGTTGAGGTAAAAGCAACATTGTTCTTCTGAAAAAATACAGATACCCCCCTTTTCACCATCAAGAGGTCCAAGTCATGGCAATTTTGTAGCACGACAGTGGCCAGGGAATCAGGTTGGTCTTGGAGTTTTACCAGAGTGGAGGCAATTTCCTCTAGGGAGTTTTGAAGATGGCACAGGCTGTCCTTCTTCTTCTTGGATTTTAGTGAGTCTGACCTTGGTGGGCCCTAAGGGGAAGCAGGCGTATCTGGGCGATGATTCGGGTTGACTGGAAGGGTTGTCAACGTAGGCATGTGTGAAGATGGAGTTTTCATCTTCTTTAATCTGGAGAGATGAAACCAGGGGGCCAGAGATGAAACCCTGGAGTTTTGTAACCGTGGGGGTGGTAAGGAAAACCTTGGGATTCACTATGCTTTGTGGTAGAGGTAAATTTGTAACAGAAGTGGGCAAATCTGGCTGGCCAAGAAGCAGTAACAGGGTCGACTTCGAGGATGGGGGGTGAAAGGAAAGAGAGGCTCTGAATTTGGAGAGTAGGTCCTGTCCTAAAGTAGGTGTAGGGCATTGAGATAGGAGGAGAAAAGAGTGTGCAAAGGAGACACCATATATTAGACAAGGCAGTGGATCCATGGCAAGTGAGGAGGAAACTAAGACCATCAACACCCACAACAGAGATCTGTGAAGGATGAGCAGAACCCAAATATTTGGGCAAGGCAGAGTAAGTGGTCCCCGTGTCTATAAGAAATGAGATCGGCTTACCTGCTATTTGGATGATTACCCTAGGCTCCTCCATGGTGATGTGAGATGGGGCCAACAGCCCGGGGCACCTTCAATCTTCAGTGGCAAATCCCAGCAGGCTGGGCAAGGCTAGGTCAGAGGTGTCTGGGATAGGGCTGGATGATACTGGACCCTCCCTTAGAGGAGCGAGAGGGCAGTCTACTTTCCAGTGTCCCTTTTTCCCCGCAGCAAGGGCAAGCCCCTGGCGGGGCCCAAGGAGCCAGACAGGCTTTTGCCCAATGACCTTCCTTTCCACATTTGAAGCAGGGCCCTGGTGGAGTCTTATGAGGCCTCTTTGGGGCATTGGAACCTTTAAGGGCGGCTGTCAAGAGCTGGTATTTTGCCTGATCTCTTTGGCTCTGTCTGCCTTTTCCTGTTCGTCTTGGTTATTATAGACCTTAAAAGCCATGCTCAGGAGATCTTGTTGAAGGGTTTGAGTGCCCTCCTTTGCCTTTTTAAGCTTTTTCCATATATTGGGGGCTGATTGGGACATGAAATGAGTGTTACAAACTATGGCCCCTTCAACCGAATTGAAGTCGATTTTAGTATATTTTTGGAGTGCCTCTGTTAGGTGGGACAGGAACTAGACCAGATTTTTGTTCACTCGTTGTGTATCTTCTTGGAGTTTTTTTTATAGTTAAGTGCCTTGTGGGTGGCCTTTTGGAGTCCCGCTATTAAGCAGGCAACCATACGGTTATAAAGGTCACTGCCAGGTCAGATTGAATGACTGGGTTAGATATCTAAATTTCTTTTATGTGTTTGGGTCCATGGAGAAGGAACTAGTCTTTTCTCTGTTTGTGACAGGTCCGAGAGGGAGAACAGGAGTTGGATTCTCACAATTCCCTCAGCCCCGGCTACCTCCTGGAGGGGGAGGAGGGGGGTCTGGGGGGTTGTCAGTGCCTGACTCTGAGCTTGTATAATCTCTAGGTGGTGGGGAGTTGTCAGCATAGGGGGGAGGAAGAGGGGGAGCAGACGGAGGGGCAGTGTGATCAGCTGGATTCAAAGAAGAAGGGTCGGAATCTACAGAAGGAAGAGGTTTGGAGTGTGCTAAGAGGATTTGATAGGTTTGACAGGGAGAGGAACAAGAGCAGAGAGCTAAGAAGGCCTGAATGTAAGGGATTTTCATCCATTTACCATTGCGTTGACAGAAGTTATTGAGCTCTCGAAGTGTGTTAAAATCAAAAATGTCATTTTTGGGTCATTGAG
Source organism: Saccopteryx leptura (assembly GCF_036850995.1). NCBI lineage: Eukaryota > Metazoa > Chordata > Mammalia > Chiroptera > Emballonuridae > Saccopteryx > Saccopteryx leptura. Next base: position 183,757,240 of record NC_089506.1, on the reverse strand, counting down.
AGTCTTTATCTAGTCGATATTGGAGTGATGCAGTACTATAGTTGTAAGGCTCCCATGACATGAAGTTAGAGACTATGAAAGGTGAGTGTGAGAAATCCTAGAAAAAGGAAGGGCCAAGGGAAGAGGCATTCCTGTTCCCTGGCCAGTCTCCAAGAGGGACAGCAAGGATCACTCACAAATTGGGCGTCCCCAGATCTATGAGGATCAGGCCCGGAGGCCGAGAGAGTCTTCCTGGCCTAGTGCTAGGACTTGAGAGAGAGAGAGAGAGAGAGAGAGAGAGAGAGGAGACCCGAGAGCTAGGAGAACTCGTTTAGCACTCGTGAGAGAAGAAATCAGGCCAGTGATGTTTTGCAGGGTCAGCAATGGCAAGGGTGCAAAGCCCCAGAGAAGAGCGTCCTCTCAGCAGGTCCAGGAAGGGCGGCCAGGAGGCGGATCAAGCCCAGGGGAAGGGAAGCAGGAGAGAAGGGCAATCCAGCAGGTTCTGGCAGGCACCACTCCCGGGTTTCATCACCAAAATGTAAGGTCGGCTGAAGGAGGACATCGAGTTCAGGTTAAGAAAAGTTTATTAGGGGGTCATCTGCCGGACTGACTCCTAAGGCAGAGGTCAGCAACCAGTTCTCTAACAGCTAGGGTTAAATAGGGGATTTCAGGATGGGGGCTGGTAGTTGTTAAGGAAAAAATGTAGATTCCAGAGATTTATGTAAGGTTAACTGTAAATAAGCTAGGGAACCTTCCACACCCGGGTTAGTTACCTGGATGCCCAGGGGTTGTGACCTGGAACATCTAGTTTGTCAGTGTCCCTTTGTCCACTTAAGAGAGGAGGGGGTTGGCCCTGGCTGGTTGGCTCAGTGGTAGAGCGTCGGCCTGGCGTGCAGGAGTCCTGGGTTCGATTCCTGGCCAGGACACACAGGAGAAGTGCCCATCTGCTTTTCCACCCCTCCCCCCTCCTTCCTCTCTGTCTCTCTCTTCCCTTCCCACAACCAAGGCTCCATTGGAGCAAAGTTGGCCCAGGCGCTGAGGATGGCTCTATGGCCTCTGCCTCAGGTGCTAGAATGGCTCTGGTTGCAACAGAGCAATGCCCCAGATGGGCAGAGCATTGCCCCTGGTGGGCATGCCGGGTGGATCCCGGTCCGATGCATGCAGGGGTCTGTCTGACTTCCTCCCCGTTTTCAACTTCAGAAAAATACAAAAAGAGAGAGAGAAAGAGAGAGAGAGAGAGAGAGAGAAAGAGAGAGAGGAGGGGGTCATGGCCCCCACCTGCAACCCTATCGGTACCCAGGTGCAGAAGTGGTTTGTGCAGTGTATATTTGAAGGAGGAATTGAAGGAACAAGACCAACGACAAGGAAGCAAGTCTAGGACTGTGTGCACCCTCAAGGGGAATCCCTGTGAAAGATGTAACATTTTAATGATTTCTCTTCAATTATGGAGATAATCTTTTAATAGGCTGCATTTATATTTCACTTCAGTTGCACCTCCTCAGCAGAGTCTCATTTATACCCATTCACACACACATTGTTGTGTGGGGAAGAATCAAAGAAGTGGTGTAGCAGAGGCAGGTAGATGTCCCACATTTACCAAACCTTTTAACATTGATTCTGCAATTACAAAAGCAATGCCCTATTAGACCACTTTAGGACTCCAAGTTAGTGACTAACAATGAAGTTAACATTGGCCCACAGTGAAATTGAAATTTCACAAGGTGAGATTTCAGGAAGCAGAACGAAGGGATCATTTTAGACAGATGCCAAGAAGAGCTTTTAGACCAGGGGTCTCAAACTCGCGGCCCGCCAAACAATTTTGTGCGGCCCGCAGACTAATCCACGAAGTTCAAAATATTTTGGATAAAATTAAGTAAGCCTAGGGGCCTACTTGTATTTTTCATTTCTCTAGCATCCTAGCTAGATATTAGCTTAGTTAACAGCAGTTGTGATGCGAACTACAGTTTCTGGTCGTTTTGTGACACTGAGTAAACTGCATGTACGATTGTGCTTGCTGTACTGATTTTTTTTTTTGTTTTCAACTGCAGTGAGAAAAGTGTTGTGTAACAGTTGCCTTTTGTAGACCTAGTGCGGCCCGCCGAAGGGCTGTGATCTTGCTCTGCGGCCCACATGCTGAGTTGAGTTTGAGACCCCTGTTTTAGACAAAGGCATCAGCCAGTCTTCCCTGGGAGTCCCTTGGCACACAATGTTACCGTAGGCTTCTTGCTTTAGATTTGTTTGCTACTTCCATTCAGAACCAAGAGATTTTTCTGAAAGTTCCAAATTATTTTAGTTTTCTTTTTTTTTTTAAGCAAGCAAGAGAGAGGGAGACAGACAGGGAGAGAGATGAGAAGCATCAATTCTTCATTCTGCATCATAGTTGTTCATTGATTGCTTTGTTTTATGTGCTTTGACTGGGGTACTCCAGCTGAACCAGTGACCACTTGCTCAAGCCAGTGACCATGAGGTCATCATGTCTGTGATCCATGCTCAAGCCAGCCACCCTGTGCTCAAAGTGGTGTGCCACACCAAAGCTGGATGAACCCACACTCAAACCAGTGACCTTGGGGTTTCAAACCTGGGTCCTCTGCATCCCAGGCTGATGCTGTATCCATTGCGCCACTGCCTGGTCAGGCCAAATTAATAAAGACCCCAGCAGTGCTGCCAGCTCTAGATCCAGGGTTGGGAGATGGAGATCAGGCAGCGGCGGGAGGAAGAGGGAAACAGGAAGGCAGCTGGCTGGTTCATGAGACTAATGATAATTGTAGCGGAAGATCATACTGGCCCCTCCTAGACAGAAATGTCTTCAGAAAATAGCACTCCAGAGATGGTTAGGCAAATGAGATTTTTGAATTGAGAAATTAAGAGACATACTTAAAATCATTGCTATTTAGTGGAGTACTGAAGTTTCTGACTCCTAGAAACTTTGGTGTTTTTTCGGCCCTATCATTGCCAGTTCAAAGTTTTAATGATTTTTATTTTATTTTATTTTTTGTATTTTTCCAAAGCTGGAAATGGGGAGAGATAGTCAGACAGACTCCCGCATGCGCCCGACCGGGATCCACCCGGCATGCCCACCAGGGGGCGACGCTCTGCCCCTCCGGGGAGTCGCTCTGTTGCGACCAGAGCCACTCTAGCACGTGGGGCAGAGGCCAAGGAGCCATCCCCAGCGCCCAGGCCATCTTTGCTCCAGTGGAGCCTCGGCTGCGGGAGGGGAAGAGAGAGACAGAGAGGAAGGAGAGGGAGAGGGGTGGAGAAGCAGATGGGCGCTTCTTCTGTGTGCCCTGGCCGGGAATCGAACCCGGGACTTCTGCACACCAGGCCGACGCTCTACCACTGAGCCAACTGGCCAGGGCCTATTAATGATTTTTATCTGATCATTTTATCAGTTTTTGTTAAGGAATTTTACCTAGAAACATTAGATTAGTCTGAGTTTTAGTCATTTTGTATACTCCATGGTGGTAAACATCATGTAATTTTTAGCTTCAGCTGTTCTTCAATCGAGCTTACTAGATTTCCTTGTGACCTTGTATCTTAAAATATTACTTAAAACCTCTCAAACTGGCTATCTCAATTTAGAGTTCTAGTATTATTCTACTAACAATGCCAAAAGAAAACTTTTACCAAGTTCTGTACCATTTTGTATACCCAAGTTATCAAAACTCTATGAGTATATGGAATCTCACCCTGGAACTCTAGAATGTGATGCATGTGTCTGTAATAAAAATCCTTCCACATGGTTCTGATGCACAGTAAGGATGGAGAATGGCTGATTTCTTAAGTTATATAGGACAAATTAAAGACCTAACCAAAAGACAACTGACCTTCCAACAGACAATGTAAAATGTCCTGCAACTTTGGTTCTATTATTTTTTTCCAATGAGAGAGACAGACACACAGAGACAGAGAGAGCGACAGATAGGGACAGACAGACAGGAAGGGAGAGAAATGAGAAGCGTCAAGTCATAGTTGTGACACCTTGGATGTTCATTGATTGCTTTCTCATATGTGCTTTGACTGGGGAGGGGGCTATAGTGGAGTCAGCAACCTTGGGCTCAAGCCAGAGACCTTGGGCTCAAGCCAGCAAACTTGGGTTTGAGCCAGCAAACTTGGGCTTCGAGCCAGCGATCTTTGGGCTCAAGCCAGTGGACCCCACGCTCAAGCTGGATGATCCCACGCTAAAGCCAGTGACCTTGCTCTTAAGCCGGATGACCCTCAATCAAGCTAATGACGTTGGGATTTCAAACCTGGGTCCTCTGCATTCCATACCAACACTCTATCCACTGTGTAACCACCTGGTCAGGCATGGTTCTATATATCAGTCTAATCTAAAAAGCTTAAAGTGTTTCATTTTCACAACAATTCTATGCAGAAAAAAGAGAGATAATCGGGAGAAGAGACAGGTCATGATAATTACTTGAAGTTTCTGTGAGCCACAGGCTTGCGGGGTTTTTTTGCCTTTGTTTAGTACTTATTCCTGCATAAAGAAAATATTTGTGGTGTTGCTGGAGTGTGTGTGTGTTGTGTTCTGTTGTTGGTTTATTTGGTATGACTAAAATTATGCAACCACTAGAAAATTCTGAGATCTTTTAAATAGATATCGTGTTTTAAGTCATTCAACTTTGATTTTCTTTCTTTTTATTTTAGGCTTCACTGTGAAGATACAGGGGTGGGAAAAATTAGGTTAGTAATAATAATAAACAATACAAGAATCAATAACATAATTATACAAGAATAGGCATTGTGTTTTTGCTGTCAACCTATTTTTACTCACCGCTGCATTTTATTCTTAGGTACTCAGGGTATAAAGCAAATTCCACTTTTCAGTCTGGATCCAGTCAGCAGCTGCCAGTCACATATTTAATTTCCTTGGACAACTGGTCACTTGAGCATACTGACGCAGTAGAAAATCTTCTGTTTCAACAGCAGCCTTCCTACAAGCTGAGCCAGAATTTGTAAAACAGACCAGATTAACACCCTGGAGTCCAATCAGTTTCCAAAATGTAGCAAGAAGCGAAGGCGAAGTAGAGTTGTGGGTTCACATATTTTCTAGTAGGGCGCGTCCAGAGTACAGCAGCGCACTCCCCGAATCCTGCGTTACACAGTGCTCACACACCCGTCTCTCTCTGTCCCTCTGCCTCATCAGCCTGCTCTGCTGATAGTGCAGTTACAAGGACCGGAGTTGAGGTCTGGAAATGGAACTCAGCAGATATAAAATCCTCTGGCTCATCACTTCCTTGTTTGATTAGAGAGACACGGGCAAATATGCCTGGCCAGTGATGGTAGATCACTGATAATTTGCTGGGCAGCTGTGGGTTTTACCTGCTTGTCCCTGGCAGAGATCATGTAGGACCAAAATAGTTGTCATCAATGGGTGACAGTGTCACAGCAGGGATCACATTACTGACAACCAAGAGTAATATGATTCATGATTTATGAATATTTAAGGTTAAATCAGTTCTTCCATTCCTGTGTATCTACAAGTTAACTCATTTGTTCCATGTTTATCTTGTCTGTATTCTGTTTAACTTGTCTTGCAGATTAGCAAACTAGTAACTATACCTAAGAGACCTTATGCGTTTCATCCATGTCATTTGTTAATATTTTTTTCATAGAAAAGTGAGTATTTTAAAATAATATGGCAGACACATTATAGCCTATGATCTGGTGTTATATTTGCAGAATTTAGAAACTGTATTTTTATTCCTAGAAAAAGCAACCAGAAAGGGAAAAATACAGCAGTCTGCTTTTTTCAACAATTATTTTAGAATAAAACTGTAGGTGGAGAGGTTGAAGGAGGCTAACATAAAAAAGGAAAAACAATCTAGAAATGATGTTCTTCCCTCGCTCTCTCCTCTTCTCATTTTCTCATTTAATCTTTCGTTTGCTAATTACTGGAAAAATTTATTTGCTATTATGGAATGTTCAATTATAATTTATTTATAATGTGGCAATTACACTTGATTCAGAACTCTGAATGTGACCTTTTCTACTGAACGTACCATGAACACTGAAAATGAATGTGTATTCCAAAGTTATTGGGTATAGTCTTCTCTAAACGTCAATTAGGTCAAGGTGATTTATAGTGTGTATGTGTTTATAGAGATAGATAGGTAGATAGATAATCTATGTCTTTACTGATCTTTTCACCTAATGAAATGGCTGTTAAAATGTAATGATGATTTGCCCTGGCCGGTTGGCTCAGTGGTAGAGCATCAGCCTGGTGTGCAGGAGTCCCGGGTTCAATTCCCAGCCAGGGCACCCAGGAGAGGCACCCATCTGCTCCACCCCTCCCCCTCTCCTTCCTTCTGTCTCTCTCTTCCCCTCCTGCAGCCGGGGCTCCATTGGAGCAAAGTTGGCCCGGGCGCTGAGGACGGCTCTATGGCCTCTACCTCAGGCGCTAGAATGGCTCTAGTTGCAGCAGAGCAACACCCCAGATGGGCAGAGCACTATTCCCTGGTGGGCATGTCGGGTGGATCCCGGTTGGGCGCATGCGGGAGTCTGTCTGACTGCCTCCCCGTTTCCAACTTCAGAAAAATACAAAAAAAAAAAAAAATGTAATGGTGATTTAATCTATTTCTTTTTTTATTTGTCACTTCAATTTTGAAGCTCTTTTAAAAGTTATATTTACATCTGTACTGATCATTTTATTATTTTTAAATGTCTCTCATTATCTTTAGTAATACCTTTTTTTTTTCCTCGAGGTCTTTTTTTGAGCTGATATTAACATAGCTACTTATGTTTATTCTCTTATGCTTAGTCTCTCTGTAAAATACTTTTTCATCTATTTTACTTTCTAGCTATCTATGTCTATATTTAAAGGTCAAAATTTTTGAAGGCATATAGTTTGGTTTGTTCTTTTATTCATTCTGACAAACTTCTCCCTTTAATTGGAGTGTTTCATACATTGATACATTTATTACTTAACCATTAATAAAATTACTGATATGATTGAATATATCTTTATTTTATTGTCTGTTTTTCGTTTGTCACCTCTGCGGATTTGTGGGGGTGGTGGTTTGTTTTTGGTTATTCCTCTGTTCTTCCTCTCCTGCCTTTATTTCAATTATTTAAATATTTATATGATATATATCTTATTTTAGCTATTGGATTTTTAGCTTTCTCTACTTGCTGTTTGTACCTGGCCCTTGGCAAGCTGTTTGGACCTACAAGTGGTCCACAGTTTGTGGCTGCCTCTGCTGGCCTTGAGTGCGGACACCAACACCAGCTTTTACCAGCACCAGCCAGGGGGCAGGTAGGTAAAATTCCCAAGGCACCCTGTGGTTCACCTTTGGGTGCCACCATCTGCTGGCTACCTGTTTGGCTCAACCACTGAAAGAGCCTCTGCGGAGGTGGGGCAGTGGATCTCCTGGGACCGGACCAGGAGATGCTGGTCAGGTTTCAGAGAATGTGGTGGGTGTGGCCCCTGGGAGTTTAGGCCTCTGGGAGCCTGAAGGATGGGTCTGCGGCAAGCCAAGACTCTCCTGGTTCTGTTGACTCTCTCATGAGGGGGTAGCACCAATCAGGTTCACAGGAAAGTTGGGGGGGGAATGGCCCCCACCTCAAAGCATGACAGCTCTGAGTCACTGACACCCCCTAAGTCTGTCCAAAATAATTAGGACTACCCCACTGCCTTTTTCTATGGGACCCATCCCCTGAGCCTTCCAGAGACTTTAGTTGCTTCACACCATTTCTCTGAAGGACTGCATGCTTTCTGTTGGCATTTTATCTACTGTATAAAGTACCCTGTCCTCAGTGTAAAGGTCTTAAAAATAGGTAACTCACACCATACTTTACCTGTTTCTAAGTTTTGACTTTCTTCTAAAATTTGTCGGCTGGTTTTCATTCTGTAATGCCTTCTGGTAGTTGTTGATTGCTGTTTCCCAGAATTGGTGGTGGTTAGCTCTTTGAGAGTGGGACAGGAGCTTACTCAGCCATACTGTAAGTAATACTTGAGATTTTAGACCTGTTCTAATGGGTACTTGCTTTCTCCAATCCCAAGGAAAATACTTACTGAAAAACTCAAATATTTTTGTTAATTAGAGAGTCTAAAGTATGGGGCGATAATGTTATAAATATATTATTATATTATTACTGAATGATTTCTACCTTGGATAAAAAGTGTACTCTACCATGGATGTATAAAACTAATGATAAAATCAACTGAAATTAGGAAGTAGAATGGAAGGTGTAAAGATATGAAGCTTCTGTAGAAACATCATATTTTTGTATTACAAAAATAAACACTTATAAAGGAATGTTCAATCAGTTGCAAGAGAAAACAGTATAAACAAAGTCACTTCAAAATGAAGTTGGCATTGCCATCCAGAGGAACTGTCTTATACATCTTAATCTTCAAACTTTGGGATGTTTACATGGGTCAAATAACCTTTGGACTGGGTCAGACCAACATTGTATTTCACACAACTGTTTGCAAGGCTGACAGGAAAGCTGACATTCTGACTCCTAAACTAAAAATTAAAGACATTCTTTAGAACTAGCTCCACCTTGTCTACTAAAAAATAACTTAGCTTTTTATACTTGTAGAAGTTTCTCCCTTGACGTATTAACACCAATAGAAATTCCCTTCTTTTTTTCTCCTTCTGTTTCTCACAAAAGTTCCTTACTTTCACCCCCTAATTGGAATAGTATTTGGGTTTCTGCCTGAATTAGGGCTCCAGAGTAGCTATTCCTTTGTATCTCCTATGCTGTGTCTGTCATTTTGGCCATTTATTTTTAGGTTAACACAACCTAAACAGAAGGCTTTAAACAGATTTCCTTCTATTTCAATGGGATGACTTCCATAAAATTAGAATGCTGAATGATGTTAATGATGAAATAAAAAAGGGATTTCTTTTGTCCTCTCAACAAGAAAAAAGAAAGGCAATGGTAAAATCCATAGAAACTCAATAGATCATTTTTTCTATGTGAAGCTCCTCCAAATATGGTTTAATTTGAGAAATAGCATGTGCAAAACATTGAAAACCATTTCTCCATATAGTAGGAACATTTGAATAAAACAGTTGTTGTACAGACAATCTGCATACAAGTTAATTACTGGCTTATTATTCATTTTTTTGTGTGTGCATGATATTTATATAGTCCTGCTAATACAGACACTGGATATTTTCAAGTTTTAGAAGCAAACGATAACTCTTCAAATACAATTATTATTATTTATCATTAAAAATAGGATGTTCTTAACTTTTACAATAGATGAATAGAAATACAGCTAAAAGAAGTTGTAAGGAAAAAGGAAAAAGAAGAGGTGGAGTGTAAGATAGGAGTGTTTGTAGCCTCATGTGATATCACAGGGATGAGATACATAAGGGAACTTTCAAAAGTCGATGCAGAGGTAAAATCAGATTCACACATTTACATATCGATAATAATCATTAGAAGGACAAAATAATAACTCACCAAAATTGGGAAGAAGAAACATGGCATGTTAGTAATCTAATACTCATCTTTCAAAGCAGAGGTTCGGTATATAATTTTGCAAATTTATGTCAGATGAAAATGTTAAAGCAGTATTTTTAGAGTCAGAAATGTATCCTTAAGATAAGCTTAATACCTGAAAGAGTTAAAATTATTTTACTTAGTGTATGAAGGGTAGTGTATGGAGTCACTCCTTTACATTATGAACACTTATGTTTTATTTTTTAACATCTATTTATGTTAAGAAAATAAGGAATGATGTGGTGTTAAATTATTAAGGAAATGGTAACATAAATATGACTGCAAATACTGCTCTTAGTTTACAATAGATGGCCAGGATCTACCACGAAGTTCCCCATACATTGACCTCATCTGGTATACTTATTTATTTCTGAATATTTCTAGAAAAATTTGATATAGACATTGCTTTTGGGACACCCAGAGCTCTGAAAGCAGCCAATTGGTATTTAAATAACATAATCTAAATTTATTTTTTTCTGTTTACATTGTATTTAGTGTCCATGAATTATATTTTTATACCTAGTAAAAATTAGATTTTGAAATCAGGCAAACTTGTATATTTAATCTTGATCAACTAATTATCAGTTGTATTTTTAGACAATTATTGATTCTCAATGTTTCCGTTTATTAAAAGGAGTGTCTATTTTGCACTTCATAAGAATTTTATCAGTATTAACCCAAACAACATATGCAAAGTGTTTGGCATATAGATCCATATATAGAGTTTGTCGTTTCTGCTGTACTTCTCTAACTCTTTTCTTCTAAACACTTCTTTTCCTGCCTGACCAGGTGGTGGCACAGTGGATAGAGCGTCAGACTGGGATGCAGAAGACCCATGTTCGAGACCCCGAGGTCACCAGCTTGAGCGTGGGCTCATCTGGTTTGAGCAAAAGCTCACCAGCTTAGACCCAAGGTCGCTGGCTCGAGCAAGGGGTTACTCGGTCTGCTGAAGGCCCATGGTCAAGGCACATATGAGAAAGCAATCAATTAACAACTATGGTGTTGCAACATGCAATGAAAAACTAATGATTAATGCTTCTCATCTCTCCCCGTTCCTGTCTGACTGTTTCTATCTATCCCTCTCTCTGACTCACTCTCTGTCTCTGTAAAAAAAAAAAAAAACAAAACAAAACAAAACAAAAACATAATAAACATTTCTTTTCCCAAGTAGTACAGATTATTTCATTTAACAAATACATTGGCCATAGAAAATATTTTAATATTGCTGGAGTTTCTAGGCTTAAATGAAGTCAATTTATGTTTCTGACCTAAAAATACTATATATGATTCAAAGAAATGCATTATCCAAAGTATCCGTTATGCTAAGTTATACTCTTAACTTCCTCAAGTGTCAATTACTTGCTTATGCTTAAAGGAGATTACTTGGTCTTTATGTTTTAGTTATCTTCATTAATTGTTTCAACTTTATTATGAAAACTTTGCGTTTGGTAACAAATGCAATCATAAAGCAGTTTTATGCTTATATATGAGTAGCAAAATTACCAAAAACAATTGGATTTTCCACCAGTGTATTTGGTGGTTTGTGTCTTTGCTGCTCTAGTGAGTTTTTAAATAAATTATTCTAAGCTTGACCAGGAAGTGGCACAGTGGATAGAGCATCAGCCTGGGACACAGAGGACCCAGGTTCGAAACCCCGAGTTTTCCCACTTGAGCATGGGCTCATCCAGCTTGAGCATGGGGTTGTTGGCTTGAGCGTGGAATCATTGACATGACCCCATGGTCAGTGGTTTGAGCCCAAAGGTCTCTGGTTTGAGCCCAAGGTCACTGGCCTGAGCAAGAGGTCACTGGCTTGGCTGTAGCTGCCCAGTCAAGGCACATATGAGAAAGCAATCAATGAATAGCTAAGGCGCTGCAACAAAGGATTGATGCTTCTCATCTCTCTCTCTTCCTGTCTGTATGTCCCTCCCTGTCCCTCTGTCTGTCTCTCTCTTGCTAAAAAAATAAAAAGTAAAGAAAAAAAAATTCTTCTAAATATTATTTGTAAGTACTTCAATAATATCAGTAGTTGGGAAATCACAACTATTTTGCTAAATGTAAGGTTTTGTAAAATTACTTGGTTTCTTGGTTCAATTTTTTTTTCTATTTTCATTTCTCTATTAAAATCACCTTAGAGTAAACCATGTCAAGTGCTTTGATCTCAGATTTGGTTTAGGCAGGCTGAAGAACATCTTCCATTAAGCTCTTCTGAGAAGCTCTAAACTGCTCACCCAATTAGTAGGCACACAAAGAATAGGAGACTTAGATCTAAAGCAGAACTTTGTCTTTTGAGACAAATGTATTGGCTTATCATTGAAATAAAATGTCATTGGTGACCAAATATGCAAGCAGTTAAAAGGATTACCTAGCAACATGAAGCTCCATCTTAAATCACATGGAAAGAAGCAAAAAGTAATAAAAGTATCCTATTCCTATAGGTAATGGATAACTATATTTCATAAAATAATAAAAATCTAAACATATAATCCCAATGTAATTCGTTGCTTCCCTGCTCTTATTGGAGCCTGATAACCTTTTCGTTAAATGGAGACTTTTCTAGTCAAGGTAGGCTAAATCCTAGTCACTAAAATTGATTTTAGTGAATCAGAGGCAGCTAGCAAACTCAAAGCGTAAAATGACATTGATCTCTGCTCACCCTTTTGTCTATTTGACCATGAAATTGGAAGTGGTCAACTCTTCTAGCTATGAGGATTGACATCAAACACTTTCTTCCTTTCTTAAGAGCTAAGGAGCCATTTAAATCCTACGTTTCCAGTTCAAGTCAGGGAGCTGTTTCCCTTGTGGTGTGACTAGTAGCTGTCATACCACTTGTCATAACACTTGAATAGAGCTGAAGCAATTTGCTGAAACTCAGTTTTCACTAGATTCACATGAATTTTTAGTTATAATGAAAATTATCTTTGGAAAGGAAATATATAAATAGTCAAACCTTGTGATACAGTGAGTTCTTCTTTATAGCCCAATTAAACTATTTCCATAGAGCTAATGATAGTGTTAAACACGCACACTTTAAATAAAGTAATATCATGTTGTAATAAAGGAGAGATTTTGCTGAACAACAGCAAAGTAGTTTCAAATAATTTGAGTTAAATTTACTAGTTCCCTATTCCTAGAGAAGTGTACTACTAGCTGCTTTGGCCTTAATTCAAATAAGAAAAATGAAAATTGGTGGGAGATAGAGAGTACTCCTCTCTGGAGAAATTGTAAAGAGGAGGCGTGGTGCTCAGATGGTAAGAATGGCCAGAAGTCTGGGTCAGGCACAGTAATAAAAAGGGAAGAGGGATTCAATGCAACTGTATACACATAACAATCAAACCCCAGCCACCGCATTTCTGCTCTGTGTACGAATAACACCAGCAACACTTCTATCGACTGAGCAAGATGTTGGAATTTTTTCCTCTAAAGCAAATAAAGGACCAGAAAGAAAAACATATCTTTGTGTTGACATCTTGCAATCCAGAAATAAAAATATATAACTTCCACTCACTTATTTTAAAGGTTATAGATTCAGGATTGGGAAAAGAGAAACCCAGAAAACACAAATACAAAAAGGCAGAATGGCTAATATTAATATCATATAAAGTGTACTTTATAATTAAAAGCAAATAAAATATAGTTTGAGAAAAGAATATAGTATTCATAAATCTGTATCTAACAACTAACAAAGCAATTAAGCACATAAAATATTAACAGCTCCCCCTCCACCAGATATTGCCAGTAGCTGGAGTTTCAGGGAAAATTCTTTAATGTGGGAATTCTTTAATTCTCAGATGTACATTCTAAACCTATTTTCTTAATCCTTCCTGACTGAACTATGGTTGTGATGGCTGGAAATCCAGCAGCTATCTTGTGAAAATGAGGTGGCTCTGAGATTACCCTGAAAATGACTGTGGAACGATGTGGTGATTCAGGAGATGAAAGCCATCTGCTAAAAGTTGCAGAAGAGAAAGATAGAAGATTCATGGTTTCCCATTGATACATGGTATTTATTATCGTAGGTCACAGGTCTGTGAGGAAAAAAAAAATCTGCATCTTGTTCAAAATGCTGTTATTTTGGCTCTTTGTTACTAGAAGCTTAATATACTTTTAACTGATAAACAAGGAAGTTTGATAAAAATACAACTCCAGTGGGAAGATTTAACAACTCTCTCAAATATAAAAAGATGTGGTTCAAGCACTCAGAATTAAGTAATTATTATATAGAGATTCTCAATAAAATTAATTTAATGTATATACATTTTACTCAACAGCAATAAATGTGTATATTATTGTCAATGAAAAGAGCTTGAGGCCTGACCTGTGGTGGCGCAGTGGATAAAACGTCTACCTGGAAATGCTGAGGTCGCCGGTTCGAAACCCTGGGCTTGCCTGGTCAAGGCACATATGGGAGTTGATGCTTCCAGCTCCTCCCCCCTTCTCTCTCTCTCTGTCTCCCTCTCTCCCTCTCTCTGTCCTCTCTAATAATGAATAAATAAATTAAAAAAAAAATTAAAAAAAAAAAAAAAAAAGAAAAGAGCTTGAGCAGCAGGGCTATTATTTACTTTTAAATTATGGAATAATAAAATATTTATGCACACCATCTCTCTCTCTTTCTCTCTCTCTCTCTCTCTCTCTCTCTCTTTCTCTCTCTCTCTCACACACACACACACACACACTTTTAGCTATTTGGCTTTCTCTCCTTGGCTTTTTTTTAATTTAAAGTTTTAATTTATTGTGTTGGCATGGTTTCAAGTATCCCACTCAATGTAACACCTTCTACACAGCAAGTCTTGCCTGCCCATGCCCCACGCAAAGTCTGTTTTTACCCCTTTCCCTGTTTACCCCCTCTTTCTTTTCCCCCTTCCACCACCCCCTCACTCTCCTGGCTATTGTTACCCTGTTGTCTGTATATATCACTATGTGTATGTGATTTTGGCTACTTTCCTCACCTTCTTTGATCTCATACCCCCTTCCCGTTTCCCCCCCTTCTCCCTTCCCTTTGACAGCTGTCCATCTGTCCCCTGTGGCCCTGCCTCTGTTTTGTTCCTCAGTTTATTGTGTTCACTAGATTCCACATATAAGTGAGATCATACGTTATTTGTCTTTCTGTGCCATTTTTCATCTTATTTTACATTTACAGGACACTGGATGTTGTTTGCTAGTAAAAAGTACTACTAAGTCTTTAGTCTATAACTGGTGCTGACTTTACAGGTGTAGGTCATGATATCTTTCAAGTAGCATTATATCAACCATTTCCAATGAAATATGATACCCCTAATCAAATCTCAAAGTCTTATAGTTGAGGGTAAAGCATATTTTCTTGGGTTTTAATAATGATGATAATTTTAGAGAGGCTTTTGTGTGACATGTTTAAAGGTCATTGTATTATATGGTGTTAGGTAGATGACGTGTGCAAAAATGGTGGTACCTATGTAAGTTTTAGTGTTCGTGATCTCAGGTGAAGTGCATCGCAGATACGTTTTTTTCCCCTTGCCCTTTTGGTGGTTCTTTTTAATATGAATTTTCATATAGATTTGTGTCTCATTGTATTCTAAATATAATGTAATTCAAAAGATGTCAAGGGGTTGATAACCAGGCATACATTAAAAGATGGGAAGCAGCATTAAACAGTGTGGATGTACATATTCATAATAGCTGTCTAATATTTTTTCCCTTCAGTAGACTAAGCCATACTGTATATTTTCCATCCAACTGAAATGTTATAAATCACTTTTTAATATCTTTTTATCTGAAGAAGAAAAAAAAATCATTTGTATTACAGACATGTAAATTTAACAAAACTACAAAACCTAGTTTGAGGCTTGATACTATGGCCATAAATCATATACAATAACATTGTAAATGAGATAACTGTAACATTATATTCTCTGGGCAAGGTTAATAGATTCAGTTCAAGTCTAGCAAGAAATTGTAGCTGACATTTCCCCATTTCTTTCAGAAAAGCCTTTATAAATCCTCAACTTCTAAATTGGACTGGATTAGGTCCCAGTGGAGAAAATCCTAGATTTAGTGTTTTTAATTTTGTAAGTTACTGAGTAGGAACCAACTTTATAACTGTAGTCAAATATGGCTTGGGGACTTTAACGGTCAGGTTATCTTTGTTATTCCCACCAATTCCAACAATAAGATCCATCACATTAATTATAACAAAAGCAAAATAATGGTAAAAGTAATAGTAGTCTACAGTTTTGAAAAGCCTGTCCATTTGGTTAGCGTGGATTAACAGTGGAAAGAAATATAAATAAGAGTTTTATTCAAGCTTTCCCTGGGTGACCAACCAAAACACGGAAGGTCTGCTGCTTTCATTTTCAACTCACAGCACTTTTCCCTGGTAACAGTATTTACATTCTACTGTGCCCTGTCTCTTGCTGCTGTTGAACTCTCCTCTGAGAACTGGAACAATGAGTGACCTTAATCTCTTACTACTGTGGGACAAAGAGTGTCTGCACCATGGTACCCTGAGGCCCAGAGAGCTCAGCTGCCTAATCTAGTCTGAGCAGGGGGAATTTTTCCAAATGCCATGTTGTCGTTGGGCTTCAAAACACTATTTCCTGATAGGGGGAAAAATAAAATAGTATGCAAGGTGGAGAAGGTTGTTGTGCAGCAGAATTCCCACAATGTGATGTTTCTTCTTTCCATTTGTCAGGACCTTGGTTTACTTCCTCATTCCCAGATACAAGATGACTTAAATGGTCTCCGTCCTACTTGCTGTACGTTGCATTTTATCCTTCACATGTGGGCGGATTCTTCTTCTTGGAATTCCATTTCATCATTTCATTCCACTACACAAGTCCTACCAAGCCTCTTTGTCTGTCCTTCAGGGACCAGAAGCGTGCTTTTCTGATTGTTCTTAAAGGCTTTTCCACACGGGTCTAACTTTACCTGTATGAATATTTGTCCTTTTTCTAGTTTGCATTTATACTTTACTCATTTCCTATCTTAACTCTGGCTCTTCTCTTTAGCTTGGATAACCCCCAAATCCAAGTGAAACCACACACTATTGTGTGGGGAGTACCTATGATTAACACATGGCTCAAAACCAGTTGGAAATTCACCTGACCCCTGAGTCTTGTTGTAGCTAATTTTCCTCTACATTGACTTTCTCCTATTTTGAATTTCCTAGAGACTTACAACAATGCTATATATCACATTTTATTTCCTTAAAGTAGTATTCTGGTTATTCCTTGAGGACTACTCATATTTCTTCAACTAGACCCCCCAAGTTACTCCAGATCAAGAATAATACCTTTTACTTCTTTTATATGCTCTTGCAGATTAAGGTGTATAGTAACTGATAGTTGAATTTAAGTTAATGTTTTTTAGCAGGTTGTAACCCTCTTCTTAAGTTCTGAGTTGTTCTGAACATATTTCAACTAGAATATCTTTCCCCCTTGTCTGCCATAACTAGGTTGTGTGCTAATATAATAAATCTTTCACTTGTTATTTAACTGATTGAATTACTGTTAAAACTGCTTGAATTGCTATTATAGTGTTCTTTTAGGATGATTTCGGAATCAGAGTGGTGCTATATTTGGACATTCTTGCTTTCTTAACGAGCAATATTTCTCTGTCTGAGATGTACCTCCAGCATCTAAACTTAAGGAAATATATATTCTTTCATTCTTTTGTACTGCTAATAGTATTTTGTGTTTCTTATATTTGGCAACTTAAATACTACCTGCTTTAAATACACATCTCCTAAAGGGTAGAGATTTTTAGTCATAACTTTTTCTATTTGAGCAATACAAACAACACACAATAAATGTGGCTATTTAACGTTTGAATCTGTGATACAGGGATTCCTATATTGTGATTAGATGCAACATGATGCCCTGAGCTCCTGGTACTTCCTTCCACAAACAGATTTGCTAAGAATGAAGGATGAGATTAACATCTGCCTTACATAGTAAAATATTAACATTCATCTTTCAAAGATCAGGCTCCTAAAGTAAGGAGGATTGTATCTATGATAATACAAATTATACCTCACTCTTGAGAATTATAACTTTTTTTAGGCTTTGTAACTTCTAAATCCTTATTATCGATGCAATAACTTGTCAAATGATAAACAGATGTTACATGATTGGCAGAAACATCTATTAGGTTCTGTTTAAAATTTTTTGTTAAAATTCAACAAAAAAGCAGGTTTTCTTTTTTCTTTTCTTTTCTTTTTTTTTTGTATTTTTCTGAAATGAGAAGTAGGGAGGCAGTGTAACAGACTCCCACATGCGCCCGACTGAGATCCACCCAGCAAGGGGGCAGGCTTTCTATAAGTTCTTTGGTGACTAAGTCTATATGGCATCAAGTAACTAACTGGTCAGTAATTTTAAATCTTCAATTAGCAACTGGCATTATGGTTGCAAATAAGTAGTTAAAAGTGTAATCTGGCCCTGGCCGGTTTGCTCAGCGGTAGAGCGTCGGCCTGGCGTGTGGGGGACCCAGTTCGATTCCTGGCCAGGGCACATAGGAGAGGCGCCCATTTGCTTCTCCACCCCCACCCCCTCCTTCCTCTCTGTCTCTCTCTTCCCCTCCCGCAGCCAAGGCTCCATTGGAGCAAGGATGGCCCGGGCGCTGGGGATGGCTCCTTGGCCTCTGGCCCAGACGCTAGAGTGGTTCTGGTCGCTGCAGAGCGACGCCCCGGAGGGGCAGAGCATCGCCCCCTGGTGGGCAGAGCGTCGCCCCTGGTGGGCGTGCCGGGTGGATCCTGGTCGGGCGCATGCGGGAGTCTGTCTGTCTCTCCCCGTTTCCAGCTTCAGAAAAAAAAAAAAAAGTGTAATCTATTTAATTGTTCAATAACTTAATATAAATTTAATTTCTCTATCAATAGCTCCTCATCTTTGAATCTGAATAAAGAGCATCTCAGGATACTTTGTGGGGTACAGTGAAGTATAACACACAATCCCAGGTGCATATTGAAAAGACCGAGAGCGCGCGCTCGAGCCCGCACACACGTACGTGAAAGGCCAAATTATCAGAGAAGGAATTAACATGTCTTCTAATAAGACAGCATGACTAAATGTGTCATGAATAAATACGAGTAAATATGAATTAAAAGATTATTATTGGATAAGAGTTATGAAGCGAAATAAACTTCAGATGAGAGGTCTTGTGTAAGTTATACTTTTGAAATTTATTGTTTTTACATTTTCAGTTTCTACTCTTTTCAGACAACTCCCTAAAGGCACAGTCTATGTGGATTTGAATTTTCACCGAGGGAAGATTCTGCGTTGTGCAGCTTATAAAGTTGATGTAGGGAGTGAGACTATCTGATATGCTCCCTGGCATCCATTTTCATTTTCTTTAGCTTTCTGATTCTCTGTTAGTATTTGTCAGTCTGAGATGCATGAAGACCTTGGATGAATTCATCTTGAATATTAGTTTCTAATGTGTGCCCCATGATTGACTGTTTTTCATATTCTTATAACCTATAGCTTGCAGTGACTGGCACATTGCAGGCACTCAATATTATTTTGAATGTTGTGTGGGTGATGGACAGATTCATGTGGCCTTAGTATGACAGTGAGAAATGGGTCATGTAGGAGTGCAGAGGAAGATCAAGTTGAAAAAAAATCAGTGGGGTCATAATGGCAAGGGCCTTGAATTCTGAAAATGTTTTCCTCCTTTGTACTCTAGGCACTTATTTTCAAGGCAGCACTTAAAACAGAAATTATCATACAGGAAGAGTCTATATGATTTTATAACCAGTTATATGTGGGAGTTTTAAAGAACAAGAAATTCCTATTATATTTGATTATCTTCAAAGGCATTGACTTCAGATGAAAATATGGAAACCAAGAAAAATATTGTGTCAAGGAAATGGAGTGTGCATGTTGAGAGATATTTTGCTAGCTTTTTTTTTTTAGCAAAAGTAAGTAAAAGCAATATTTAGACTTTTTAAAGAATCTAATATACAGAAAAGTTTATGTTGATAAACTATCGATATCCATCCCATCAACACTCTTCCTTCACTCTCAGTTCTCAGAAGCAGTTCTGTTTAGATTTCAGCTTTTGGTTCCTTTCATAGTATCTCCATAACTCTATATGTGTTAACAGATTTATTGATTGATTTATCAGTGATAATGTCGATTTATCATGTGTGCTCTTATAAATATGTACTTATGTATCAGTCGCAATTATATATTTATCTGTATTTAATTTTTCTATTGCTTACATCTATAATTACAAATGTCTAAAATTCTATTTCTTGACTTCTTATTATTCTCTCAACTTTTCTCTATCTGGTTTATTTCTTCCAACATAATCAAGGTTGAAAACACTGTATTCTAAATTTAGATCTCTGTTGATCATCAATAATCCAACGCTTGAGAACCAATGTGTAAAGTTTAAATTATTACCATTCAAATATTCATATGACTAATGAAGTTGGAAATGTGCCAGGAGTATATTCTTTGTCTATAATTGTACCAAAGGCTGATGGAAAGAGCAGCTTCTACTAACCTAATTAATTGGGTTCTACTTTTCTATACACAGTTACTCAAATTTACATTACCATTTTAGGTTGTTTTTTTTCTATTTAAATAATCATTTTTTTCTTTTCAGTGAGAGAAAGAGAGCGACAGGGACAGACAGACATGAAGGAAGAGAGATAAGCATCAACTCATAGTTGCAGCTCCTTAATTGTTCATTGATTGCTTTCTCATGTGTGCCTTGACTGGTGTGTGGGGGAGCTCCAGCCAAACCAGTGACCCCTTGCTCAAGCCAGCAAATGAGGGCTTTAAGCCAGCAACCGTGGGGTTATGTCTATGATCCCACACTCAAGACGGAGAACCTGTGTTCAAACTGGTGAGCCCACCCTTGAGCCGGTGACATTGGGGTTTCAAACCTGGTTCCTCAGTGTCCCAGGTGGAAGCTCTGTCCACTGCGCCACCACCTGGTCAGGTGATATAATCACTTTCTTGACCAGTTTTTAGATTTTACTGATGCCTTTTATTTATATCCCTGAGAGGAGAAATAAATTTGTAATTGTGCTTGGTTTTATTTTTTTTCAGCTTCTTGGATCTGTAGGTTTATTATTCACTAAGTCTGGAAAAATTTAGTTATTTTTTCAATCACACATATATCAGCACCCTTGATGTAATCTTGAAGCTCATTATACTCTCTGTTCACTTTTTATTCATTTTTCTCTTTGTGTCTTTTATTTTGGATGATTTCTCTTATATTTTCAAGATCACTAGTCTTTTCTGCAATAACTAATCTGCTGTCAGTCTCATCCAGTGTACATCTCTGGATTTTAATATGTCTTCTATGTCTCTTATTAACATGCCATGTTTTCTCTATCTTTTTAAACATAAGAAATGTATTTGTAGTAGTTTATAATCTTTTGTTCCTAGTTGTATTATCTCTGTAATTTCTTGGCCTGTGTCTATTGATTTGATTTTCTTCTCACTGTGGGTGCATGCCTGGTAATTTTTAATTTGACACAAGCATTGCTAATTATGAAGTGAGTGCTACATTTATTTTTTATTTCTTTATATGTTTTTGTGTTTTGTTTAGGAATGCAGTTTAGTTACTTTGCAACCTTTTGATTCTTTAAAATACTGCCTTTAAGTTTTGTTAGGTAGATCCAGATCAACCTTTAATTTAGGAATAATTTAGCTTCGCTACTGAGACAATACCCTCCAAGTGCTAAACCTTATAGGGTACAAGGTTTTTTTCCATTCTGTCATTTGGGAATATGAACTCTTTCTAGCCCTATGTGATTCATAGAAATTGTTCTACTTCATTGCCAGTGGTTGTTTTCTTGGTCATAATATATTATAGTATGTGTATAGCATAATACATATACAAATTTTATGTCCTAGTGTTATACTTTACTAATTTATATATGTGAAATTAATTTTATGTATATTAGAGTATTATATTTACTTTATTTATTTATTCCCCCCATAGAATGAAGCTCTATGTAGACAGGGACTTTGTGACTTTATTTATTGCTCATGCCACAGGCCTATAACAATATCTAGTACATATCAGCAAAACTGTACTTGTTGAATAGTTTAATGAATATCCTGAACTAATTTTTGATATATTGCATTTGTGCTTCCCAAATAGAAGTGTTAGATGTTGTTCTAGAACGGCAGTTTTCAACTGGAGTGCCATGACTGCAATGCCGGTGTGCTGCACGAATTTTGAAAACATGCAGTACCTGACTGCTTGGTCAGGGGCAGTGACCTCTTTTCCCTTAGATTATCAACTAAAAAAAAAAATGTAACTGCCAACACAACAGTTCGTTCCAGCGTGAATGAATCAAAATTACCCCTATTTCTTTTTTTTATTATTAATTTTAATGGGGTGACATTGATAAATCAGGGTACATATGTTCAGAGAAAACATCTCTAGGTTATTTTGACATTTGATTATGCTGCATTCCCATCACCCAAAGTCCAATTGTCTTCCGTCACCTTCTAACTGGTTTTTGTTGTGCCCCTCCCCTCCCCCAAACCCCTCCCTCTCCTCCCCCCCACCCCGTAACCCCCACACTCTTGTCCATGTCTCTGAGTCTCATTTTTATGTCCCACCTATGTATGGAATCATATAGTTCTTAGTTTTTTCTGATTTACTTATTTCTCTCAGTATAATGTTACCAAGGTTCATCCATGTTGTTGTAAATGATCCGATGTCATCATTTCTTATGGCTGAGTAGTATTCCATAGTATATATGTGCCAAAGCTTTTTAATTCACTCGTCCTCTGGGGGACACTTGGGCTGTTTCCAGATCTTCGCTATTGTGAACAATGCTGCCATAAACATGGGAATGCATTTTTTCTTTTGAAACAGTGCTATGGTGTTCATGGGATATATTCCTAAAAGTGGGATAGTTGGGTCAAAAGGCAGTTCAATTTTTAATTTTTTGAGGAATCTCCATACTGTTTTCCACAGTGGCTGCACCAGTCTGCATTTCTACCAGCAGTGCAGGAGGGTTCCCTTTTCTCCACATCCTTACCAGCAGTTATTCTGGGTTGTTTTGTTGATGAGCACCATTCTGACTGGTGTGAGGTGATATCTCATTGTGGTTTTAATTTGCATTTCTCTAATGATTAGTGATGTTGAGCATTTTTTCATATGCCTATTGGCCATCTGTATGTCCTCTTTGGAGAAGTGTCTATTCATTTCTTTTGCCCATTTTTTGATTGGATTGTTTGTCTTCCTGGTATTGAGTTTCACAAGTTCTTTATAAATTTTGTTTATTAACCCCTTATCAGTTGTAAGGTCAAATATGTTATCCCATTGTGTAGTTTGTCCAATTTTCCTAACACTATTTGTTGAAGAGGCTGTCTTTACTCATTGTATGCTCTTACCTCCTTTGTTAAGTATCAGTTGTCCATAAAGGTGTGGGTTTATTTCTGGGTTCTCTATTCTGTTCCATTGATCTATATGCCTATTCTTATGCCAGTACCAGGCTGTTTTGAGTACAATGGCCTTGTAGTATAACTTGATATCCAGAAGTGTGATACCTCCCATTTTATTCTTCCCTTTCAAGATTGCTGAGACTATTCGTGTTCTCTTTTGGTTCCATATAAATTTTTGGAATATGTGTTCTGTATCTTTGAAGTAAGTCAATGGTATTTTAATTGGTATTGCATTGAATTTGTAAATTGCTTTGGGTAATATAGACATTTTAATGATGTTTATTCTTCCTAATCATAAGCACGGTATATGCTTCCACTTGTTTGTATCTTCCCTGATTTCAGCTATGATATGTTTGAACAAAGTCTCTATCCATTGTTCTTTCTCTTCTTTTTCAGAAACCTTTATGATGCCAATGTTATTTCTCTTCATGTTGTCACACAGCTGTCTTAGATTTTCCTCATACTTTTTGAGTCTCTTATTTTTTTCTGCTCTGCTTCTGTGCCTTCATTTATCTTGTCCTCTAACTCACTGATTTGATTCTCAGCTTCATCCAGTCTGCTTTTAATTCCTTCCACTGTGTTCTTCATTTGTGATATTGTATTTTTCATTTCTGACTGATTTTTTTTATTATTTCAATGTCCTTTTTTATATTTGCTATCTATTTAGGTGTTCGTAATGACTGTTTATTGTTTTTCTAAGATCTTTGAGCATCCTAACAATCATTATTTTAAACTCTGCATCTGGTAATTTGGTTATATCTGACTCATTCAGGTCCTTTTCTGGGGATATCTCTTGATTTATTTGTGTTGCATTTCTCTGCCTTCTCATTTTGTCTGTGTAAAGAAGGTTTTGGCCACTGGAGTTCACTTGGTGTGGCCTTTGTGTTCTCTAAGTGTGGTCTGTCTGCAGGCTCGCCACCCCCTCTGCTGTTGCTGCCTAGGGTGTTCAGGTATGGGTCTTGCTGGTGCCTGCCCACTGGGGCTGTTGCTGTGGTTTCTGCCTCTCCTTCATGGGAGTGGCTATGATCACATACTCAGGTGTACAAGCCTCAATGGCTTTGGCCTTCGCCCCGCCCCTGTGGGTGGCGTTATGCTTGGCCCTGAGGGCAAGGCTGAGCACCTTTGCTCAGTTGTGGGTCTCCGCCTGATTCCGGGCTTTTGGCCTGCTCCTGCGGGAGGAGCCTTCTTGCAGGAGAGCTGGAAGCCTTGGTCCCATGGGTGGGGATAGGCTGCGCTCCTGTGCCCTTGCTCAAGGGTGGGTCTCCTCCCCTTTTGGGGCTCCTGCCCTTCCCCCACAGGCTGGATTGTAGGTGGCCAGCAGCTGGGCTTGACCACTTTTGCACATCCCCTCCTCCTCAGCCAAGCAAGACTGAGTTCGCACCTGGGCCTCAGTGTTGGCCAGCTGGCTTCCGGCTTCCGCCTTTGCTGACAGAACCATGCTTCTGTGTTCCGCCACCGCCCTCAGGCAAGCCCTCAGCCTTGTGGGCAGGGGCGCTGCAGCTCAGACCCTAAGACTCACTACTGTAGTCCCAAAAGCTCCCTCCTTGTAAGCGACTCTGCTCTAAGTGCTGCGGGAGAGCTTGTTTGGCTGGTGTCCTGCTTCCCTTTGCTGGTATGCTGTTTCCAGGGGAAATACTTCAGATTTGGGGAGTGACTCATCCCAGGGATTAGGGTGGCTGTCCATCAAAGTGTTTCTTCCTGTGCCTCCTAGATTATACTTTCTTCTTGCTCCTCCAGTCCTCTCCTCTCTCCCCATCCCCTTGGAGCCCCTGGTGAGTGGTTGTGAGAGAGGTTTTCTGCGCAGTCCCTTTAAGAAGAATCCTGGGTCTGAGAAATCAATCTCTTTCTCACAAACAGTATCCTGACTTATTTCCAGCTAAATACTGTCTATACACCTCTTCTAGGCTCTGGGGCTGTAGGCTGGGGCTTTGTTCCTGGGACTCAGGATCCTCCCCTCTCTGCTGAACTCACTTCCCGCCATATGAGTCTCTCCCAGCTACTCTTCGCTCCGGAAAGCTGGGCAGCCCTCTCCTCATTTCCGCTTATCCTACCAGTCTCAGTGTGGCTTCTTTAGTGTTCCTTGGTTGAAGAGTCCTCTTAGTTTAGTCCAAAGTTGGTTTTTCCAGATGTTGGTTCTTAAAATTAGTTTGTAATCCACTTTGGTTCTGAGAGGTGGAAGTTGGTATGTCCGCCTACTCCATCACCATCTTGTCTCCCTATCTTTATTTCTTTTTGTCAAATTGGCAACAAATATATTTTTTGACATGCCACAGAATTTTAGTGATTAGCTTATGAATGCTGTGTGATGAAAAAGCTTGTAAATCACTGTTCCAGAAGAACACAGGGTTTCAACTGGGCAATGTTATGGGAAGAGATACAGTGAAAGAATTTACCAGAGTAGACCCATTTTCAATTGGATGGATAAGATAGATTTCTCAAAGGTTGAATTTAAACTGCAGGCTAAAGGAAAGATCCAGGAACTCATGTAATTGTTATAAACTACACTGTGTGTGTGTACACAGAGGATTGTGGATCTGAAGATGGTACAGTAGAACTGGTCAGTTCAGAAATAATTCATGCTGCTTTTACACAGCATTCATGTGTAAATTTGTGATTTTTTACTTTATCTGGTTTTAGTATCATGTGAGCACAATCTCTGTGTTCATTTTTAGTGTATTCATATAGCTTATATGGTATATTGGCTTATCATGGGACATGGCACAGTAAACTCCTCATTTTGGAAATAGGAATTAAAAGGTAGCTGATAGCTCCTTTTTTCTGAGATACTGTAATAATTGATGTAGTCACCTCTATAGTGTTTGAGTTTCACTAAAATTTTTATGGTGTGAGGCTTGTGAAGGATTATGAAGAGAAAGTACCTCAGTGGTAGAGCATTGGCCCAGTGCATGGTCATCTGGGTTTGATTCCCAGTCAGGGCACACAAGAGAAGTGACCATCAGTCCCCCCCCCCTCTCTTTTCTCACCCTCTTCTCCTCCCATAGTCAGTGGCTCAGTTGGGTTAAGTGTGGCCCTGGGCACTGAGGATGGCTTGGTTGGTCCAAGCACATTAGCCTTAGGTGCTATAAAGAGCTCGGTACTCAAGCATCCTCCCCAGACAGGGTTGCCAGGTGGGTCCTGGTTGGGGTGCATGTGGGAGTCTGTCTCACTATCTCCTCTTTTCTCACTTAAAAAAGAAGAAAAAGAAAGAAAGAAAGAAAGAAAAGAAGAAAAAAATACTGGACAATTCACTCAATGTAGGATTCACTTTGAGAGTACTAACAGTATCAAAATTTCACTATAGTTGTAAGTATTAAGTGAAATCATGTTATGAAATTGAAAACTCAACTTCTTGTTACACTTTTCTATCATTTATTCTTATTTACCTGTATCTTACTATATTTGCAAAAACATTTCCCCCCTAATGTTTATGGCTAATTTCTGCACTTAAAATATTTCTTCAGAAACATTTAGCACTGATTTTTTTTCCCCCAATTTCTAAATGATATTTTTAAGTGAGAGGAGGGGAGATAGACAGACTCCACCATGCACCCTGACTGGGATCCACCAGGCAACCCTCATTTAGGGGCTGATGCTCAAATCAACAGAGCTATCCTCAGTGCCCAGTGCCAATGTTGGAACCAATCAAGCCACTGGCTATGGGAGGGGGAAGAAGGAGAGGTGGGGGAGGGGGAGGAGGAGGAGAAGAGAAGATGGTAACTTCTGACATGTGCCCTGACTGGGGATTGAACCTGGCATGTCTGCACAGAAGACTGAAGCTCTGTCCACTGAGCCAATTGGCCAGGGCTTCTAATTGATTTAATTTTACCTTTCTAACAGACTTTTTTTTCTTATCAGCACATACATATAACCAAGTCCTTCTTGTTCTTAAATTCATATTACCATACAGTTTATGTCCTCTCTCTCTCTCCTCTCTGTTTTGCTTCTCTTCACAGCTTAACTGAGTGAAAGAAATGAAGAATTAACTTCACCCTCTTAAATATAGTTTTCTTATTTATTATTTCTGGACCTGCTACAGTTTTTGGAGGATACTGTTGTTCAGTGGAAGATTTCACTGGAAGTGCACTGAGTCATGGAGGCATCTGTGGAGGGAAGATTTACCCTCGTTTCTCCTGAGAATCAGTGAGCTTCTGAGAAGCAAGAAATGCTTTTATACTAATTCCTCACTTTGGGTTTTAGGAGTTGTACAATAGTTTGTACATGGAGTTTTTACTTACAGATATTGCCAAGTTTAGGATTATAATTACTTATGAGTCACTTTGGAGAAAGTTCCTGTCCAGTAAAGTTTTATTTCTCCTGAGTTTAGTGATGGGTGGTGATGAATTTATGCAGAAAGTGTAGCTGGCAATGAATGAGCAACTTCATCATGCGTGGGCCTAAGGCCTTATGCTCTCCATCGGGCATTAGAACATCAGCCTCCAGTTTGCGTCTTGCTTCCCAGTATCCCTGTGGACTACTTGTGTTTTGCCACTCTTCTGCCTGGCTTTGAGATTCCTTCTCAATCTTGGCACATAGGATTTATTTTTTGCTTGAATGTTTGACTATTCACTTAAATGTTGTTGTATGGGAGGAAGAATTATTTCCTCTACCCTTCTGCAGTCTTAGCTGCAACTCCCTGTGATAAAGGACAGGTTAACAAGAGAAAAGCAAACTTATTAACATGTATATCTCATGACTTTCTACATTCAGAAATATTTTCCTGTTTAATCTTATCAGTCGTTCCTTTTCCTAAGACTGTCAATTAATTTTCTAAGGACTATTCTTGACTTTTTTTTTTTATCTGCTGTCTCTGGCTAATTCCATAGCTTCAGGCTATAAACTGATGAATTAAAATTTTATATTATCAGAGATCCCTCTCCTAAGTTTCAGAATGAATTTATCTGCACTAATAGATATCTATTAGGTGTCTCCTAGTAGATAAACTAACATGTTAGGAACCACTTAAACAAACATGTTACAAACAAATGTATCACCTTGCCTACAGGGACCCACTTGGAATACCCCAGCTACCCATTGCCTGCCCAAGAACTACACGATTCCTCTTGACCTGTAATTCTAGTAAATGGCACTCCATTCATTTACTCACTCAAGCTCCTGCTCTGGGAATCATCTTCCTCACTTTCCTCTTTTTTTGCCTACATAGTCCAGAAAAAAATGTGTCATGTCATTTTTCTCCTGTAAAGCTCTGTAATTCACCGGCTTCTCTCTATGTCTATTCTCAGTACTTAAGCAAAGGCCATCCTTCTTCTCACCTGGGCTTATGGTAACATTTTTCATACCTGTCTCCAGTCCTCCAGTTTTGCCACTCCACAATAAAGTAATTTACTTTTAGAAAAAACATTTTGCTTAAAAATCTTATATTCATAATGCTCCATGGAGCCTGGGATGTTGTTTATGTCCCCTCGTCTTCACCTGGAGAATTATTACTTACCGTTCAGTACCTATATTACTGGTCATCTAGGAAGCCTTCTCACAACCCACTTCCTCTAAGGCTGACTGTATCATACCATGTCTTACCTGCAGACCTAACTAGGCAGAAAGATTTTTAAATCGCCCATGTACATCCAGTGCTACATACAGAGTCTTGCTCATTGTAGACAGTGAGTACATATTTGTTATATTGAATATAAAGAAGAAGAATATTCTCAGTGTCAATGTCATTGTAAACAAAGCCAATGAAATGTTATTTTGGCCAAAGTGGAAAAAAAAATCTCTTTCCAAATATTTTTTAAAACAAGATAGACTCTATTTTCGTGTTCATTGTAGTTCAGCACAGATGTATAAAAGATACATGAAATATTCTATATTTGCCAAAGGATTTATTATATTTTCTCTTCAAAGACTTCACCAGTTGGTTGATTATATATAAACAAAATCTGTTGAATGGACTTTGTTCCATGATTTAAAATTTTCACCAAAATAGTCATTGCGCCAAGCTTATAGACTCTGCCAAAGAATTTTACCTAAAGTTATATGCTTTACTATGTAATGCTTTCACATAATTGGATGAATTGTTATGAATTTGATTGTGAAAGTGCTATTAATTTATTTCTGGCCATTTTAGGATTTATGTGAGGCTTTATTTTCATGAATATTATAATTGATTTCAGAGAGCAATGATTCATCATAGGAAAATATTTAAAGTGATCTTCATAGATATTTCACATAGGAAGATTAATTATTTACTTATTTTACTATGGCAACCATGTATCAAAGTATAATATGTATGGACTGTACAGTTCTTTTTTTAGACCCTCAAATTAAAGTAGCAATGAAGTATTTAATGGCAGCTGCAGAGAAAGAACACCAGAGGAAAGTAGAACAAATATAGGGGTGGGCAGAAGTAGGTTGCAGTTACCAGTACATGAATACAGAGTTTATTCTTGTACTATTATTTATTAATTATTATATTACTTATTTGTATTACATCTGTAAACCAACTTCTGCCAACTTCTGTATTTTTTGTAAACTCTGTTATAATATTTTTCTTTAAAATTCTGTATGGTATTACGATGGCTATATTGACTATCTTATTATCAGAAAAATATGTTTTGAGACAAGAAATATTACATGAGATAGAGAAAGTCATTTTATAACAAGAGAGTCAACATATCAGAAAGCTATAACAATTACAAGTGTGCACACACCCAGAACCAAAGTCCCACAATACATGAAGCAAAAAGTTAAGGAATTGAAAGGAAAAATAGACTATTTAGCAATAATAAAGATTTTAATGCCCATTCTCAGTAATGGAAGAACAACTAGACAGAGAGGCAACAAGTACAAAGAAGGTTTGGATTAACACCATCAACCAATTTGACCTATTTGACAGCAATATGTATAGAACGATCCACTCAGACATCAGCAGAATGCATGTCTTTGCAAGTGCACATAAAACATTCTTCGGACCATATGCTGTGCTATAAAACAAACTTTGGTAAATTTAAAAAGATTGGGAAAAAATCACCCAAGATGCAACAATAAAAACCAAAAACAAGAGCAGCAAGATGGCGATTGAGTAGGTGGAGGTACCAACTTCCACCTCCCAGAACCAAAGTGAATTACAACTTAATTTTGAGAACCATCATCTGGAAAAACCAACTTTGGACTAAACTAAGAGGACTCTTTAACCAAGGAAGACTGAAGAAGCCACAGAGACTGGTAGGAAAAGCAGAAACGCAGAGAGGGCTACCCAGCTCCTGGGTGCAAACGGCAGCCTGGAGAGACTCGTGTGGAGGGAAGTGAGTTTAGTGGAGAGGGGAAGGTCCTGGGCCCCAGGACCAAAGCCCCAGCCTGCAGCCCCAGAGACTAGAAGAGTTGTATGGACAGTATGTAGTGGCTAAACAAGCCAGGATACTGTTTGTGTGAGAGAGAGAGATTTCTCAGACCCAGGATTTTTCTTAAAAGAACTGTGCAGAAAACTTTCTCATAACCACTAACTTGGGACTCTGGGAGATGGGGAGAGATAAGAGGACCAAAGTAGCAGGAAGAGAGAGTAATCCAGGAGGCACAGGGAGAAGCACTTTGAGGGACAGCCACCCTAACCCCTGGGTTGAGTCAATCCCCAAATCTAAAGTGAATATTTCTTCTGGAACCAGCAATACCAGCAAAGGGAAGCAGGACATCAGTCAAACAAGCTCTCCTGTGGCACTGAGAGCAGAGTCGCTTAGAAGGAGGGAGCCATCAGGAATACAGTATTGAGTGCTAGGGTCTGAGCTGCATTGCCCCCACCCACACTGCTGAGGACTTGCCAGAAGGTGGGCAGTGGTGGGACATGGAAGTGTGGTCCCATTGGCAGGGGCAGAAGCTGGGCCAGCCATGATTCGGGTCTGGTGTGAGCTCAATCCCGCCCAGTGGAGGCAGAAGGGGCGCACGAAAGCAGTCCCACCTGGTGCTAGCGAGGATGTGGAGAAAGAGGAACCCTTCTGCACTGCTGGTGGGAATGCAGACTGGTGCAGCCACTGTGGAAAACAGTATGGAGATTCCTCAAAAAATTAAAAATTAAACTGCCTTTTGACCCAGTCATCCCACTTTTAGGAATATATCCCAAGAACACCAACCACATCACTGTTTCAAAAGGAGAAATGCACCCCCATGTTTATGGCAGCATTGTTCACAATAGCGAAGATCTGGAAACAGCCCAAATTCCGTCAGTGAACGACTGGGTTAAAAAACTGTGGTACATATATACGATGGAATACTACGGGATCATGAAAAAGAAGGAAATATTACCTTTTGCAACTACATGGATGGACATGGAAACTATTATATTAAGTGAAATAAGCCAGGCAGAGAAAGATAAATATCATATGACCTCACTCATTTGAGGAATCCAAGGAACAATGTGAACTGAGCAACAGAATTAAACCTGAAGGGTAGGTAGGTGGGAGCTGTTGCAAGGGAGGTAAGGGAGATGTTGAGGGGAATACGAGGGAGGGGGGATGTAATCGGGGCAACACCAGAATCTATGTAACACAATAAATTAAAAAAAAAAGATAAAAAAACCCCAAAACAACAAAACAAAACTTTCTTCTCAAGTGAGTATGTAAATCAAAATTCCAAAATCTATTGTCATATAATGCTAAGAATGAAAGGCTGACATAAGTTACCTCCAGATAAAGTTATCAATGTCAGACTTAAGATTTAAATTATTTTTACTTAGAATAAGCATAGGTAAAAATAAAGTAATAACACTATTAAAAACAATAAAACTTAAAGCAAAAATTCTAAAACAGGTAGAAACAAAAAAATAATGATATGAATTTTGAAAAAGTTATAGCCATTGAAATATAAAGTGAGATATTGTTAAAGGTAATTGATAAATAGTAATGAGTAACTCACCTAAGAACAGTTATGATTCCCTTTCCCATTCATTCTTTTCGGTTGAGTGAGAATGTCCAGAAATATTGCAAGGTTTGTTCTGCTTCTTGCTCATTCATCTGTTCCCTCACTCAACAGATTTTAGTAAGCATCTACTGTTGCAGGCAGTTTTTTAGATGCTTTCATGGGGCTAATATTCTAGTAGCAAGAGGCATGCATTAGTTTAATAATAAGATAACTTCATCATGTGATATGTGATGTTAAAGAAATCGCACTTCCCTTTCTGAGTTTAGTGTGACTTTTGACTACAGAGTGATAGTCAGAAAAGGTTCTTGGAAGCTTAGGTAATTCAGCAAGTCAAGATTTGTCTTTGGTTGGTTATTCAGCAGGGAAGTTCCAAATAGCTCCTGATAGTGAGGGTAGCCCAAGGCCTGTGCTGGCTAGGGGATGAATCATTATGGTACTTAAAATGCCATTGCATCCATAAGTGATTCTAATTAGAAAGCATTAACTAGAATTACAGATACAGGAAATATATAAATATAGGAGTTAACAGCTATTTAACTCTATCTCAATACATGGTTCCCTTAATACCCAATGCAGATGGAGAATTAATTGAGGGGACCAGAAAACCCGAAGAAGAGACATGGAACAGAATAGAGAGAATATTTGACCTGGTTGCTTTCCTTTTCCTTTGATTTTCCTCATCTTATTTAAACTGCTAATCTAAGCTCACAGATTTCAAGAACGATTATTATGTATCCAAATTTATTGTATTGTACTCTTATATATGAATAACCGTTTTTTTTTATTTTGAATTTTCCTAGTTTATGAGCCACACATGTCAATGAGCACAGTGACTCTTATTGCCCTTATAAGCCATGAAGTTTATTTTAGAAAAAAAAACCCCACCTTTTATTTTTTGACATTTATTAGCTGTATTTCCAACCAAATTGCACAAACTGATTTTTTTAAAGGCCATTAAAAATAGTTTGTATCCCAATTTACTAGCCACAGATAAGTTGTCTGAATTAAATTTAAAACTTCCCAAGGTTCAGGTCTAAGTTCAACCCAAAGTAAAAATTACTCAACTCAGTCCTGGAAGTAGTGAATTCATACCACATTTACTCCAGAACATGTTAACTATCTCAGTCAACGTTCTAATAATAGAGAAAAATGGACATTTTAGAAGGATGAATTAATTGAGGAAATACCACCATGTCTGTGAAAAGAGTGAGCCTTTCATATCAGCCCTAGGTGATAATCAGGATCATATATATATATATATGTATATATATACACACACATATATATGTATATATATACACACACATATATATATGTGTATATATATATAATTTATTTTTATTTTTTATATTTTTCCTTTTGAGAGAGATTTGGTGGCCTTGGGAAGAGCCAAGGAAAACACGTAAACACATTAACTAATGTTTAACCCAGAGCACAGTCATATTTATTCAGTGATCTTTATCGTTCCCTTAGGGGAACTCTGATGTTGTGGAACATCACTGCAAGAAAATAATTTCCCTGAAAGGACACCATTCCAGTGGTTCCGCATCTTACAAATCTGACAAATACAGGAGTGGGAAAGCATTCATAATCCGATCCTCTAAATCAGGGACTAAAGGAACAACAGTGGTTTTAGTCTTATATGAAAAGGCTGCATCTCAAGCTCAGACCAGCAGACGGGGAGAGAGAAGGAGCAGCAGACCGGAAGGGCGGGTCTAGACTCTGAGGACCGTGGACACCAGTATTATCTGAAGGACTCTAATGCAACTAGTCACACATCATCCACTGAAAAAAAACACAGGATTAGAGTTAAAGGACCTAAGTTTTTTGTATGGCTCTATTATTGTGTGACTTCAGAGAAATTACTTAACATCTGGGCTCCTCTTTCCCTCCTGAACTCACTGTATTGTTAGGAAGATAAAGCAATGGGGATAAAACTCATGATGGAAACTTCTACTCAAATATGCACAAGTACCCAAACAGGTGAGCTCAATAAAGGTTTTACAGGAATTAGTAAAAAATCCATCTCAAATTCATATTTGCCATCTATAGAGACTTTATGTTTGCAAGTCTCTTTCCTGTTACATTATTAGCAATCATTGCATCTCTAAAAAAGAACTGTCTCAAATAAGAAGTAAACTAGCTTATGTCAGCTAATTAGGACACATGTACTTTGAAGGATGTCCACTCTTGCACAAGAAATTCAGCATCTTAGAGAGGTGGGTGAGTTTTCACCATGAAATTATCTTATTCCCAAGATCGTTTGAATGGACTGCACACCTGGAAGTCCTTAGTTGTGCCATCTTCAGATCCCATCCTGAGCTGCCCTCACCACTGCTAACCTGTGTGCCCAGGTATGCCTGCTCTATTCCCGACATGGAAAAGAATCACGAATCAGCTCTTGCCAGTTTGTCAGATAGAAGAGGTGACAATGGAATAATTTTGTTTTAATGAACATTAAGGGTCTGCTGGGCCATGCATTTGGCCAGGTGTCTTCATTTTCAAGTCTGTTTCCCCTTACCTCCCATTCCCAACTCCCATCCTCTGCTGCTGGATTTTTATAAGAATGTTATGAAAAATACACGTGATGAGTTAGATCCCTGAGCCTTTTTCAAAAATTACAAACAAATTTTTAGCTCAGGAAACTTTTTTGTCAGGAGATTTTTTTAGTGTGTAGTTTTTCTGCCAGGTAACATTTCGAGCCTAGATTAGAAATCAAGGGTACCCTTTTCAAAGACTACTCTGCAAAAAGCACCAATGATACCCCCTGAGAATGGTGTACTTATTCTTTAGAAAAACTGCTGCCAACTCAGTGAGAAAATATAAACTTAAATTGTAAACTACATGCAAACAGAAAGGGAGCTTATTTTCTTAAGTCTGAACCATAATTTTTTTATTTTCCTAACTTTCAAAAGTTGCATTGACCTGTAGTATTCTCACTTTGAGATCAGGCTCTTGTGCTTAAGAGCTGCTGTGCTGCCAAGGGCTTGCACGATAAAGTTCAAACTGTCAGAGAGTCAAGGAATCTTTGAATTAGCTCAAGATATTTACCTGGTTTTAACATCCCGTTTCTCATCTCTCCTCTGCCTCCCATAGCACAGTGCACCAAGTTGCTCTAATTTCTTTAAAATACTCCTACCTTGAAATATTAAAGTGTAGATGTGCTCACATATTTTAATCTAATGTATTCTCTGTTCTTGCTGGTCATTAATATCTCCCACGTGCTCAAAGCTCAGTTGAATGTGATCTTTTCCATGAAACCTATGCCAGCTTCTCTAGTCAAAATATAATCTTACTTTCCTCTCTGCTCTCATGTCCTCCTCCTCCTTCTCTTTCTCTTTCTCTTTCTCTTTCTCTTTCTCCTTCTCCTTCCCCCCCCTCCTCCTCCTCCTCCTCCTCCTCCTCCTCCTTCTCCTTCTTCTTCTTCTTTTATACTTCTTTCATGGAACCATTTTATGTTTAATTTTCTACCTGACAGTCCAATCCAATAAGTTACAAAAGACCCTAATTTCTTTTTCTCTGGTCCACTAATAGCAGCTAACAGAGCCTTGGATATTTATGTACAGAAATTGACTAGTGAAGACCTTTTCCTAAAGAATGAGTCCAAGACAGGTTCACAAGAATGATCATTCTAGAATTATACAAGAAAGAACATTTTGCTGTCTTATCCATTCACACTTCTACTTTCTGGTCAACTAATAGTAAAGGCAGCAACCTATGAAGCACAGATAGCCAGAAAAATATATGTGGCCCAAGATGATTATAAATAACTTTTTGATCAGAGTTATTTGGAAACTATTTGTCCACGAAGGTATCCTCAGCAAAGATATAAAGGTCGTTGTCTCTGTCCTTGATGGCATTTTTGTGCATCACCACAATCAGTTGCCTTTAATGCTTTCAGCCTACTGCCCCCTTGCCTTTAGTCTGCAGTTTCTTAACTAGAGCTTGAAGTTTAGTTCAGACCAAAAATCCAAGATCACACAAAATGAACTAAGGTCAGAACTGCTGAGCAAGGATATTTCCAGCAGGGTCACCTCTGTCACCATTGCTTTGTTAGTAATGAGTGATCCCTTCACAACAGGGTAGCTACTCTCAGCTCTGAGATGCTTTGAGGAGGTGCGTGGAGAAACAGCAAGAAGGCAACAGAAGGAAGAACACATGGGGTGAGCTTCACAGGAGAGCTTTGCACGATTTCTCTTTGTTCCATCAGAGGAATGCAGACCTCAACAGGGAGAAGAGCTTGGAAGACAGTAATACAATTTGTTTTGCATTTTGTGTTTGTACACATGACATTCTCCCTGTCAACCAGAGTTATTGATCAGTCTTGTAGCGGGGAGGAGATGGGAGTGATAGATTGGGATTGTTACAGGCAGACTGCAGACAGAAAGGAAGATCATATTTTGCTTCAGACATTCAAAATAAAATTTACAGCAGGATAATAGTTTTGTAAGCCAGACTTTTCAGAAAGTCCT
The DNA here is from genome assembly GCF_036850995.1 of Saccopteryx leptura. NCBI lineage: Eukaryota > Metazoa > Chordata > Mammalia > Chiroptera > Emballonuridae > Saccopteryx > Saccopteryx leptura. The sequence goes on along the minus strand of NC_089506.1, from coordinate 183,721,077 downwards.
CCTCCCGCCAAACCCGATCTCTGTATCTCCTGCATTAGACTGTCAGACCAGGTAAGCTATAAGTTAAAAGGCAGATCCTAATCAGGCTTCAAGAAGGTCGATATCCCTTGTTTTGTCCCTGAAATACTTGGTGAATAATGGGAGACAGAAGCGGAGGATGAATGAGTATGTGGCTACCAATTTCCCCAGTTTGAGACATAAATATCAGGGAGAATGCCTAGGAAAAAAGGCTTTTGTCTGATTTATATTTAGGAGTACGGAATTATCGTCAGCTGCCCCTCCCTTTGCTTATCTGGGAAGTGACCTGTTGAATGTAGACAGTAGCATAGAATGATATGGCAGAAAGAAGGACCAGAGGAGAGTGTCCCCAGTAGCTCTTGGATCCTGAACTTCATGGGGAGAACTCAGGACTTCCTGGGAAGAGCTTAGAGGGTTGCAATGCTGCTTTGGAGACTACTCGGTGAGAGGAGAGCTGATCTGACAGCAGAGCTGGGAGACAATCCTTAAGTTATGAGCTCCGTGGAAGACAAGGCACCTGAGAGCCAAGATGGTACTGTCAACCAGAGAGTACCCCTGGAGGGAGAAGGAGATGGGGAGGGGGAGGGAGAGGGAGGGCGGAGGGAAGGGAAGCAAAGGGAAGGGAGTTACACCAGGTTTAAATGCCAGTAGGGCAAGCAGCAGCTAGCTGGACAAGGGCCATTGTCGCAGAGCACAGCAACCTCGGGACAGTACAAGGATGCCGTTTGTGCACAAGGATATCCTCACTGCCACTGCCGTGAAGTCATAGCAAGCCTCACCTACTCTTGGCAACCAGGGAATGTCCAGGGAAGAAATTTGAACATGATGAAAATCTTAAAACAAAAACAAAAACCTAAGCCAACTAAAAATTATAAGGACTAAATTATTATATCAGATAAAGGTTATCATAGCATTCAGATGTTTCAATGATACATTTAAACTAAAAGCTTTTCTTCTGTCAAGAGGATGGGGGTTCATTCTGATGGTCACATTATTTAAAGAACATAAAGGTAGTTTGAGTAAAACTAATATCCTAGCACATGGAGCAGTACGGCTTTGACCTTCATTACCTTGCTGATCATTAGGGTGACTGGTCTCAATGTCTAGGTGGGTGCCCCCTTTCTCTGACACCTCCAAAAGCTGGGCAGTGGGCCAAAGAAAAAAGCATTCTCAGATCAGACACAGTGCTCACCTATCCCCAGGATGCCTTTCTGCTAGAACTCTGAGTCAGCTTTTCAGAAGTATTAGTAGAAGAGTCTTGGGTGCTATCTCTGAACAGAGAAAAACCAATAACCGGTTTTGTCGCCTCCATTTCTCTCTTTATTTTATACTTTCTCTCTCTACCATTTCCTTCATAGTTCATCCTCTTTTCTTGGAGAGATTTCATGCCATTATATTCATTTCAAAAGTCTGCTATTCAACGACAAATTTTCAAAAAGCCATACTAACTATTTTTTTACTTACCAATGCTATAATTCCTGCCATATTTTAATACATATAAACAGACACAAAATCAGAAGCTATACAATGCAAATACAATTTAATTATGTAATTTACTTACACAGAAGAATAATTATTTCATTGAGACATTAACTCATGCAGTAATATAGTTTTTAGTAAAGCTTAAGAAATATATCTGCCTCATGTAGTTACTGGCTAACTAAAGTTCTTTGAGATCTAAGATACTTTAAGAAGCCTTTTTTTTTTTTTTTTAGTTTAAATGTTGAAAAGCCCTGGAGTTAATGGGAAAATGTTAACAGATGCCTGAAATAAAACATAATGTTCATTTTCTCATGC